>NW_004798106.1:304067-306006 GCF_000002075.1 Aplysia californica | reverse complement strand
ACATACGCGCCAAAACAATTATGAAAGACGAACACCTTCAGAGAGCAGAAAGGTTATCAGTTTATCGGTTCAACCATTTTTTGGGTCTCAGTGGGTGGGGGGAAAAGAGACTTCATCTTGAAGATACCCGACAAATATTTTTCGGTCTAGATCCTCATAAATCGCTCAAACTTTCCCGATTGCTCCAAAGCCACCCAGAGCGAGCTTACGCTGATGCATTTATTGGAAGGAGGAATTTTCGATAAGCCGATCAGGGTTTTGAAACTTTTTATACAGCATGCAGGGAAGCTGAATGAGCAATAAATTTGTCTAAAACGACTTTAGAAATATGATAAAAAGTAATATACCCACGAGCTCTGAACGGTATGGATTTCTCCATGATCCTTAGGAGAGAATGATAAAGTCAATTGCTGCTGATTATGAAATTATGTGAGACGTGGTAATGATGTGTATTTTGGGGGGATTTTTGACCTCTAAAAACACGGTGATCACTTAATCTACAGAGCGCACAACTCACATATTAGCCAGGTTCAGACATGTATTACATCAAGATACCAGTCATTCTGCAGATCACCCTGTCAACCAAACTAATTAATCTGTCTTGCGAAATAAAGTGCTCAGGGATTAATACTTCCGGATCCTCCATTGACAGTCGTAGGATGTGCGAACAATTCAACTTGTTGAAGTCGAAACTCAAGGCCCGCAACTTCATTCGACGCGGAAAAGTCTGATAACGTCGAAAAGCGTTACAACAAACTCTTTTAGCCTTTCGACGCCGAAAACTGTATCGTTTTGTGTGCACACTCTAAGAAGATCAGCGCTTTTATCTTCTGTCTGCAAGGTAAAATGCAGGATTGGACTGGGCACTGTTCGTCTATAAACACTTATACACAGACACGCAATGCAATAACAGTATGTGGGTCAATGGAACATGTACCCGCCATTAGTCTAGGGTTGTACCAGGGCCTATACGTTCTTACTTTCTGTAGTCCTTGACTGGATATCTTTCTAATAATAATATTCTTTGTTTTGTAGAAGAACTCCACGTGTGCGTCACTTGCAACACACATAGGTCATATAAATGCCGCAGATTAGGGGTGTTACTGGAGAGTAATGTACAACAACAACAACAATAACAACAACAACAACAACAACAATAATAACAACAGTAACAGAAACAGTAACAGAAACAACAACAAAAAAGAAAGCGAGATATGAATGACAGGAGCAAGCCACACTATAATTATCTCTCGCTAACCACACTATTATCTCTCTCTAACCACCCACTAACAATATTCTTGAACTTGCACAGCTCTGTTCACCGACGTCTTTGATAAAGCCATTATAAGACACTTCACCGTTGCACGCAGAAGACAAGACAAGAGTTCGATTTGCGTGTGGGGAGACATTCTTTTATCGAATGTTTTCGTCTGTCTGCTGCATCCCTCCCTTTCAACTCTCAACCCGAGTTGACCCTGGCTGTCAAGGTCAATGCCACAGCCCGCCTCTTAAATGATCCTAATAATTTCGTTGATGCGGGCGTAGAATGGCTACAATTACTCTCAGACTCGCAGCAGCAAGTCGTGTCATTACTAAACACATTCGGATCTAGTTCACGGCCGAAGAGATCGTCGAGTCATAAAATGCGTATATAATTTGACGGGGACACAATTTCCGGGGGCTGTTCACATCTTTTGAAGTGAGGCCGTGCACTGGGTTTCCCACGCTCCCCCCTCGTCAAGGACGGCTAGACTGAGCCAAACATGGAGTTTTTCGATCATCCAACTGTGTTGAAGAGTCGCTGAAATAGCAGAAATGTTTTTAAACTTTGAATTTGCTTTTCATTTATAATAATAATAATATGGATAACTTGTTTTGAAACGAGGAGGCTAAAAATACAAACTGGGTTTATATAGTTCATTTAACTTTCCAATTACTG
>NW_004798106.1:298335-303967 GCF_000002075.1 Aplysia californica | reverse complement strand
CTCTCTCTCTCTCCCCTCCCCCCCTATCACCCTCCCTGTTGAAACCTCCCTACAGCCTAGTTCCACATAAACAATCAACCCACCTCTTCCTCTTCTTTGCCTCTTTTTCTGGCACAGCTCCCATCAGATGACCGTAGACAACACAGACCTCTTTACGTGCACTGTTTATTTCGTATCGGCCTACAGCAGTTGTGAACAAAACAACTTGTGCCATTAGATGGGGCATCCTCAGTTCCCAAAGGCCAACTGCAGGAATCACTCAACTAAAACGAATAGTACGTATCATGTACTAACGAGTGCTGACTTTGAAACTGGTGAAAATTATGTGGCGTCGGTGGCCTAGTGGTTAGGCTCTCGGACTCGCAACCGTAAGGTCGTGGGTTCGAATCCCGTCAGGGGCCCGACGTTGTGTCCTTGGGAAAGGCACTTTACACGAATTTTCCTCACTTCACCCAGGTGGGAATGGGTACTTGGCTATAGACAGCGAAAGATCTTGTCAGTTTGTTAGTGTTTGAGTGCTTAATCAGCTCCTTGCACTGTATGCTTCCCGGGAAGCTGAGAATGTTTCGGAGTGTTCTATGGTCTGCTGGGGTAATAATATAGTGTAAAGCGCATAGAGCCTGCTGTTGAGCGGGGATATGCGCTATACAAATGCTATCTATTATTATTATTATGATTCATAAGTCAGCAAAATAAAATAAACGCCTCTGAAATGAGATGACTACGAAAAACTGTAGATTCACAAGAAGAGAGGGGCCTGTGAAATAAGAAGCCTAAGAAAAAACTTTATAAACTCACAAGAAGAGATAGGGTGAGAAATGAGATTGTCAGGGAACGTGTTGATTAAACTCCCTGCTATGAGTACGTAGATAAAAAACGAATAAAGTTTTAATGGTTCGAACAACATCTGTCAAGACTACTACCAAACAGAAGAGTAGCGAGGAGAGCATACTACAACCAGGGAGCAGATGGATACAGACAGAGAGCCAGGCATGCTTAAGAACAGATGGATAAAGGGAGTCAAGAGAAACGTCAGACAAAAACAATATAACCATGCAACAAGCGATACAACAAACAAGAGAAAGACATTTGCTTCCCCCATCGACACCGTGACGTAGAGAAGCCAGAAACAATAAAGTCAGAAATAATTCACATACCACTCAGCCCGGGGAAATCTTGCCTGGAAGGATTGAGGCGGCCGGCCTCCTAAAAGCTGTAACCTGCGAGGAGTCGATTGGGACGTAAAACTTTTACAATTTTACAATCATATCTCCTGAAAGATATTCACACTTTATAATCTCCAATAGTCAGAATTCCAAAGTTGTGATATTTTTTGGCCGCTTTGAGTTACTAAGACCCCGGGATCAAAAATCAAATGTTCTATTTGCTCTGCCAAACTCGTAAGATTATTCCGTGATATAAATAGTTGGCTGTCTCACCAACAAAGAAATGGAACTTCCCCACTGCTTTGGCACAATTGAGTGCTCTGGTGGGATTTGCTCGATCCTTCTTTCCAATCAAACATCTATCGTCCTTGTCTCTCCTCCTTATTCGGAGTCGTTATCAAGATATTCAAACAGCTGCATTCGAAAAAGCCTGACAGGATGTGAAACTCAAAATCTTTGACGTCAAATTTCTTAAAACTAGGTGCTGGGCAGAAAAAACTTTGTAATTCTGAAGTAGCGAATTACATAAGTTATTCGTAGTTTGTGAGTCTGAGACCATAGTTGCAGTTCGTATCGTTTCTGCGATAGGTTGGCCTTTTTTTCTCCCTAGCCCAGTCCTATGAAAAGGATGTCATCTGACTGATTAATATAACGTAGTGCACGTGATGTGATAGCTAAAGTCAACACAAATACGAAAGATAAATTTTGTAAAAGGTAGACAACGAGAGAATACAGGAGTGACAGATAGCCACAAATTTACACTCCAACAAAAATGGAAATGTGCTGGGCTGGTCACATCGGCAGAGTGAAGGACAACAGCTGATGGACAAAAAGATGTACGGAATGGAGACCAAGAACAGGGAAAAGAGCAAGAGGAAGACCAGAAGAATGAAGGTGGGTGGCAAGAGCACACGAGAGAGCAGATAGGTACAACCTGGACACGGGAAACAGCTGCTAAAACAGAGTGGAGGTTGTTGTTGGAGAGCTGCACCCTGCTGTGGACGAACAACGCCTAGAAAGACAGAACAGAAAAGAAAGGAAGAAAGAAAGGAAGAAAGAAAGGAAGGAAGGAAGAAGGAAAAAAAGAAAGAGAGAAAGAAAGAAGGAAAGAAAGAAAGAAAGAAAGAAAGAAAGAAAGAAAGAAAGAAAGAAAGAAAGAAAGAAAGAAAGAGAGAAAGAAAGAAAGAAAGAAAGAGAGAGAAAAAGAAGGAAAAAAGAAAGAGAGATAGAAAGAAGAAAAAAAGAAAGAGAGAAAGAGAGAAAGAAAGAAAGAGAGAAAGAAAGAAAGAAAGAAAGAAGGAAAGAAAGAAGGAAAGAAAGATATGGGAGACTGAACATAATTACTCAGTCTAGTTGCGATTCACTGTGTCTGATCTGAGTTAGTTAAACTTGACGAGGAGCAAAATAGGCCAACGTGCTACATAGAAAAAAGAATAATAATAATCATAAAGTCATGTTGTCTCGTGCAACCTGTAAACGCTACTTTACGAGCGGGTGCGCTTATCTCTCTCATTTCGGTGCCAACTTCTATCGCTCAAAGTGCATCCACACACTCACAGCCCCGATCCAGCACAATGCACTATAGAGGCGGGATGTTTGCAATTCCTCTTCTTTCTGCTCGGGCTGTGGAGAATGCGGCTCGAAACTACCGTCTTTTCCTCGCCAGCGAAAAAGAACACGCGTCAATAACGACCCCCCTTTCTCAATCACAAAGTAATTAAATCGGGGACGAACAAGAAGCAAGTGCCTCCGATTTCTCAAACAGGATGTAAACACTTTTGTGCTTGGAGCAGGTTCCGTGATATAAATAGTTGGCTGTCTCACCAACAAAGAAATGTAACTTCACCACTGCTTTGGCACAAAAATTGAGTGCTCTGGTGGGATTTGCTCGATCATTCTTTCCAATCAAACACCTATCGTCCTTGTCTCTCCTCCTTTTTTTGTTGTTCTTGTTACACTCTTGTAACACATCTAATCTTTGGCACTTATATGACCGTATATCGTTTTGCAAATGACGTACAACTCTTACTAAATCCATATCTTAGGCAGTGGCGGTGGGTAGTGAAGGGCTTACGGGCTTGAGCCCCTCACCCCCGCCCCCTCTCCGCCCCTACTCTATCCCTTAGTTAATGAAAGTTTCTTAAATAACGAAATAATAAGCAGTTGAAACCGTCATGATCGCACGCAATGAGCACAGTTATCAGCTTGGCGGCTTGCCCGTTTATCCAATCATTGTTGTCACCGCTTACAACTATAGTAACCTAACAGCCAATCAAATGTCGTTAGGGCTCAGAAAGAATAAGCCGGTTCCCACGCCCGTCTTTCATGAAACTCTTCTTGTTAAAAGGTAGAAGACTTTTACAAAATTACACTGCACAGAGGGCTCGCTCTCTCCCAGCCCTGACAATGAGGTGAAAGTTTACGACACACTTTCCCCCAGTGACACAGATACCTATGCGCCCATTGGGCCTTTGTTAGGCGCGTTCTATTTTCCGCAACAACACGATCCAATCCACCTCACAGACGGTATGTGTTTGGAGCGCTGTGTGTTTGTGTCGCTGAGATTTAACAGTTATTAATTACATCAAACCACTTTTGAGCAACTTTTTCTTCAGATAAAAACTAATTAGTAGAGAAATTTGGAGGTGAAACGACTTCGTCCCCACCATCCAGAAGAGCTTAACTTTATCTAAGAACAAAGAGAAGGAAGACAAAGGTGACTCTTCTCGTTTGAATGGTTCTCAAAATGCCGTGGCTCGCCGTGAGTATAGCAAAATCGTCACTGTTTTGTTCTTATTGCTTGCTTTTTGGTGATAAAGAAGTGGAAGAAACCTAAGCCCCACACAAATATTGGTCCACCCACCGCCACTGATCTTAGGTGCAATTCACAAGCCACATGATTTCTTGGTAAGAAATGTGACATGTTTTGGCTTTTAGCTCAATCCAATTGGAGATTGGCGTTAGATTCGTAGGTCCCGCCTATTATATAACATCACTGTGTTCAAAGAGGTGGTTGGCGAGTGCACTGGTGTGGTCTGCTCCTTCTTTCTTATCCAACATCTATTATCCTCATCTCATCTCATCTCATCTCCTTCTTTTTCGAGTTTGTCATTCTCTTGTAGAACCTCTAATATGCAGCACTAGTATTACCGTATATTGTGTTACAAATGCCGTACAACCCTTACTAAAAACCAAAATTTAGGAGCAATTCGCGAGCCACATGATTTCTTGGTAAGGAATATGAAAAGTATAGCCTTTTGGCTCGATCCATGGAGATATGCGTTAGATTCGTAGGTCCCGCCTATTATAATATTTGCTTTAGTTTTAGTAAGTGTTTTACGGCGCTTGAAACTCAGTAAGGTCATAAAAGTGCCGCCGAAAGTTAGAGGTGTTACAAGAGAGTAACAAACACAAAAAAGAAGGAGGTGAGATAAGGACGATAGATGTTTGAAAGGAAAGAAGAAGCAAACCACACCAGAGCACCCGCCAACCACCCACTATTACAATAATATTATAGCCTCGCCTTGTTGAAGCTGGTGGTTGGCGACCTCCCTGGTGTGGTTTGCTCCTTCTTTCCATCCAAGCATCTATCGTCCATATCACATCTCTCCTTCTTCTTTTCTTTGTACGTTACTCTCACCAATAACACCCCTTACCTTCGGCTCTTAAATCAAATGGTATGAGTTTAACGCCCCTATCAACACTATTGGGTTATTTAAGAGGCAGGACCTCCTAGTTTAACGTCCGTCTCCTATAGGACCGAGCCAAATGGGAAGTTCGTGTAAGGTGCTTTTCTCAAGGACACAACATCGGACCGAGCTGAGGCTCGAACCCCCGAACTCTCAATAATAACACCCCTTACCTTCAGCTCTTGTTTATAGCCTGTTTCTGTTGCGAGTAGCGAAGTGCCGAAAAACGTTTACTAAAACTAAACCTCTAATATGGCCAGTGATTAATGATAATGGTTAGGAGTGGCCGTTTTTCTCTCCTTAGTCACCTCATCTTTGGTCAAGCTGACTTTCATGCCAGTTTGTCGTGACACGATGAGGTGAGGCGCGCTTTTGAAATACAATTAATGATTCACTGTCTTGCCGCGCTGTGAACATGTTCCAAGATACAACAAAACATTACGTGCAATTTAACAGGATGCTCTCTCTCTCTCTCTCTCTCTTTCTCTCTCTCTCTCTCTCTCTCTCTCTCTCTCTCTCTCTCTCTCCCTCTCTCTTTCACTCACTCACTCTCCTATTCTCTCTCTCTCTCTCTCTCTCTCTCTCTCTCTCTCTCTCTCTCTCTCTCTCTCTCTCTCTCTCTCTCTCTCTCTTGTAAATATGTTCCAAAATGTAACAAAACAGTGCGCGCACTTTAATTAAACAGTTTATATATATATATATATATATATATATATATATATATAATTATATATATTATAGTATACATGTATAAATATAATTATATATATATATATA
>NW_004798106.1:295320-298235 GCF_000002075.1 Aplysia californica | reverse complement strand
GGCTTACGGGCTTGAGCCCCTCACCCCCGCCCCCTCTCCGCCCCAACTCTATCCCTTAGTTAATGAAAGTTTCTTAAATAACGAAATAATAAGCAGTTGAAACCGTCATGATCGCACGCAATGAGCACAGTTATCAGCTTGGCGGCCTGCCCGTTTATCCAATCATTGTTGTCACCGCTTACAACTATTGTAACCTAACAGCCAATCAAATGTCGTTAGGGCTCAGAAAGAATAAGCCGGTTCCCACGCCCGTCTTTAATGAAACTCTTCTTGTTAAAAGGTAGAAGACTTTTACAAAATAACACTGCACAGAGGGCTCACGCTCTCCCAGCCCTGACAATGGGGTGAAAGTTTACGACACACTTTCCCCCAGTGACACAGATACCTATGCGCCCATTGGGCCTTTGTTAGGCGCGTTCTATTTTTCCGCAACAACACGACCCAATCCACCTCATAGACGGTATGTGTTTGGAGCGCTGTGTGTTTGTGCCGCTGAGATTTAACAGTTATTAATTACATCAAACCACTTTTGAGCAACTTTTTCTTCAGATAGAAACTAATTAGAGAAATTAGGAGGTAAAACGGCTTCGTCCCCACCATCCAGAAGAGCTTATCTAAGAACAAAGAGAAGGAAGACAAAGGTGACTCTTCTCGTTTGAATGGTTCTCAAAATGCCGTGGCTCGCAGTGAGTATAGCAAAATCGTCACTGTTTTGTTCTTATTGCTTGCTTTTTGGTGATAAAGAAGTGGAAGAAACCTAAGCCCCACACAAATATTGGTCCACCCACCGCCACTGATCTTAGGTGCAATTCACAAGCCACATGATTTCTTGGTAAGAAATGTGACATGTTTTGGCTTTTAGCTCAATCCAATTGGAGATTGGCGTTAGATTCGTAGGTCCCGCCTATTATATAACATCACTGTGTTCAAAGAGGTGGTTGGCGAGTGCACTGGTGTGGTCTGCTCCTTCTTCTTATCCAACATCTATTATCCTCATCTCATCTCATCTCATCTCCTTCTTTTTCGAGTTCTTGTTACACTCTTGTAACACATCTAATATGCAGCACTAGTATTACCGTATATTGTGTTACAAATGCCGTACAACCCTTACTAAAAACCAAAATTTAGGAGCAATTCGCGAGCCACATGATTTCTTGGTAAGGAATATGAAAAGTATAGCCTTTTGGCTCGATCCATGGAGATATGCGTTAGATTCGTAGGTCCCGCCTATTATAATATTTGCTTTAGTTTTAGTAAGTGTTTTACGGCGCTTGAAACTCAGTAAGGTCATAAAAGTGCCGAAAGTTAGAGGTGTTACAAGAGAGTAACAAACACAAAAAAGAAGGAGGTGAGATAAGGACGATAGATGTTTGAAAGGAAAGAAGAAGCAAACCACACCAGAGCACCCGCCAACCACCCACTATTACAATATTATAGCCTCGCCTTGTTGAAGCTGGTGGTTGAAGACCTCCCTGGGGTGGTTTGCTCCTTCTTTCCATCCAAGCATCTATCGTCCATATCACATCTCTCCTTCTTCTTTTCTTTGTACGTTACTCTCAACAATAACACCCCTTACCTTCGGCTCTTAAATCAAATGGTATGAGTTTAACGCTCCTATCAACACTATTGGGTTATTTAAGAGGCAGGACCTCCTAGTTTAACGTCCGTCTTCGATAGGACCGAGCCAAATGGGAAGTTCGTGTAAGGTGCCTTTCTCAAGGACACAACGTCGGACCGAGCTGAGGCTCGAACCCCCGAACTCGCAATCTCACGATTACGAGTCCAGTAGCCTAACCACTAGGCTACCGACGCCACTTTCGGCTCTTGTATAACCTATTGTGTTACAAATGCCTTAAAACTCTTACTAAGACCAAATGCAATTCGGAAGCCACATGATTTCTTGGTAGGAGTATAATAAATAGCCTTTTGACTTGATCCAATTGGAGATGAGTGTTAGATTTGTAGGTCCCGCCTATTACATAACCTCACTGTGTTGAAGCTGGAGGATGGCACCTTCTCTGGTGTGGTTTGCTCCTTCTTTCCATCCAAGCATCTATCGTCCATATCACATCTCTCCTTCTTCTTTTCTTTGCATGTTACTCTCAATAATGACACCCCTTTCCTTCGGCTCTTAAATCAAATTGTATGAGTTTAACGCCCCTATCAACACTATTGGGTTATTTAAGAGGCAGGGCCTCCTAGTTTAACGTCCGTCTCCGATAGGACCGAGCCAAATGGGAAGTTCGTGTAAGGTGCTTTTCTCAAGGACACAACATCGGACCGAGCTGAGGCTCGAACCCCCGAACTCTCAATAATAACACCCCTTACCTTCAGCTCTTGTTTATAGCCTGTTTCTGTTGCGAGTAGCGAAGTGCCGAAAAACGTTTACTAAAACTAAACCTCTAATATGGCCAGTGATTAATGATAATGGTTAGGAGTGGCCGTTTTTCTCTCCTTAGTCACCTCATCTTTGGTCAAGCTGACTTTCATGCCAGTTTGTCGTGACCCGATGAGGTGAGGCGCGCTTTTGAAATACAATTAATGATTCACTGTCTTGCCGCGCTGTGAACATGTTCCAAGATACAACAAAACATTACGTGCAATTTAACAGGATGCTCTCTCTCTCTCTCTCTCTCTCTCTCTCTTTCTCTCTCTCTCTCTCTCTCTCTCTCTCTCTCTCTCTCTCTCTCTCTCCCTCTCTCTTTCACTCACTCACTCTCCTATTCTCTCTCTCTCTCTCTCTCTCTCTCTCTCTCTCTCTCTCTCTCTCTCTCTCTCTTGTAAATATGTTCCAAAATGTAACAAAACAGTGCGCGCACTTTAATTAAACAGTTTATATATATATCTCTCTCTCTCCCTCTCTCTCTCTCTCTCTCTCTCTCTCTCTCTCTCTCTCTCTCTCTCTCTCTCTCTCT
>NW_004798106.1:290176-294122 GCF_000002075.1 Aplysia californica | reverse complement strand
GGATAGAGAGAGAGAGAGAGAGAGAGAGAGAGAGAGAGAGAGAGAGCGTGTGCGTGTTAGGGAGGGGTGGGCGTACGTGCGTTTGTTTGTGTGTTTATGAATGTATGTCTGTTGTGTTCTGTTTTTTAATCATGGGCGTACGTGCATTTGTTTGTGTGTTTATGAATGTATGTCTGTTGTGTTCTGTTTTTGAATCATGGGCGTGTGTGTGTTTGTTTGTCGCTGACATGCTAAGCTCATTCTGTGGCCAACTTTTTTCACACGACCTTTCCGTTTGAATATTAAGAACAATTCATCACTCTTCTTATGACTCCTTTTTATAACCCATAAATCGACAATAATAGAAGCTCGCATTACTCGTGCCAACACCGTGATATGGTGCAGTTTTCCCTCACCGTTTTTGTTTTGCTCATGAGATGCACACGCACGTGAAGAAGGCTAGAGCGGTCAACAGCTGTTAGTGGGAAGCATCACGTTTCACACAGCGTCCTAGAATGCTCCTAGACGCCTCACCAGAACGTCGACCTGGAATAAGAAGAATAAATGTTGACAAGAATTGTATTAGCAGAACGAACATGAATAAATGAGGAAATAAAAAGTGCATAGACATTGCCATAAAGTTGACGTAATGTTGGCTCGACAGCAGCTAAATTTCAAAACAGCTGTAAACATTGTCTAATATATAGAGAGCGAAAAAAAAAAGACTTTTGAAAAAGTTGTCTTCACTTCGATTTTGCAATATCATCGGTTTCAACCGTCAGCTTTTTACGATCTTAAGACACGTAGCCTACGAAAAAAGAAAGAGAGGGTGGAAAATAATGATTGAAGCTAAAAGATCTTGGAAAGCACAGCATGCTCAACTTAATAACTTTAAAATATTTATATGGCATAAAGGAAGTTCAAACAAAACAAGTAAATAAATAAAGTTTCAAACAGCAAGCAGCTCAACTTTCGTGCCCTCCACGAGCGTTATGAAAACAAGCAACAACTAAGCAAGCAAAAGCAACACCCATCAAGCCGATCAAGCCATGTATGGCGATACGGTAAGTTGGAGGATTGAAAGAGCTTCTAACTCTTACCAGTCTGGTTCTCGTTGCTCTGCTGGGAATATTAACTCTTTGAGAACGAGACGCTTTCTGGTCTTTCAAAAATGCTAGAAGTGGCGCTCTTTTGGGGCACTTAAACAACCCCCCCCCCCCCCCCAATAAAAAAATATTTTTAAAAATAAAAATAAATAAAATAACACAAAAAAACAAAAAAACTAAATAAGCATAACTTCGATAGCTCTACAGATTATTTTTAAAAATCCAATGTTTTTTCTTATCTTAAACTTGAAAAAAACCCACCTGCAACATTCATTCTATTTAGTATGTAAATTCGTCTTTCTGATTTCGATTATTATGATAGGTTCGAAATGTCGCGCAACATTGCCTGTGATTTACTGTCAGACACATCCTTACCTCAGAATTACAAAGTTCTTTCTGACATATTTTGGACGTTTTGAGTTACTACGACCATGACGTCAGAAACCAAAAATTCTATTTGCTCTATCAAAATCGTAAGATTATTCGGATTCTTTTTCAAGGTACCCAGAGAATTGCATTCGAAAAAGCTTAACATGTTATGGCACTCAGCATTTTTTACGTCAGATTTCTTAAAACTAAATGACTGATTGAGTGACTGATGTTCGTCCTTCGCTGAGGAAGATGACATTGACTTCACATCATTGGAGGGGTGGGATGTGTGCGTAGATGGCTGATCAGGCCGATCTTCGCACGGAAATGTCTGTTACAGTGGGGGCAGGGGATGTTTGGGGCTGAGTTAGGCCGGAAGGTAGGGCTCTCTCGGTCTTTTCTCAGCTGCCGTCTCCATTCTTTCTCTCTGACACGACTTTCTTCGAATTTGGCCACTCTAAAAACTACATTTTCAAAACTAGATCTAAATACTGAGCAAATAGAATATTGTAAATCTAGGGTAGCGGTATGTCAGTTACGTCCTCAAAGAGTTAAAAGTTACCAGCATCCAGTTCGGTTTTTGTATTTTGTAACGGGTTTCATTCTGACTTGAGGCCAGGCAGCAGCTGATACTCTAACCTTTTACCTATCTGACGCAGATCCCTTTAGCGCTTCCTGTATGGTCCTTGACTACGACACTAATTCCATGCATTTTGTAAAGACAAAGGGCAGGGTCACTCAAAGGGCGGCTTGCATAAACCAACTATCCTTATAATAAATCCTCTAGTTCGCACAAAGCCCAAATTAGCCTAGCTTGAGAAATGACACCAGGTCAAATGATAGCCCAATTAATGTCAAAGTAATGATCGAACGTCAAAGAGGCCGAAAGGGAGATTTTAAGCTACTTATCCAGCAATTACGACCATTCTAAACTTGTCAGGCTATCTGCTAGCGTCAGCTAACTGCATCACGTCTATTTATTCTACATCCACGTTTCCTTGAGTAGACATGATCCTGACGGTGATATCGCCCGTGTGTATATAATTGTTGCTCCTTCCATGCTTTATTTAGGTTAGATCAGCTAGAATCAGTTGTTTGTCGAGTGTCTTCCTAATGAAGCAATAAGATTCAAGATAGCTCTTTAGGATTCCATTTTTCCTCTTCCCTCCTGCATATGATTTGTTCTTCCTCTTTTATGCGAATACATACTTCCTCGATCTTGTAGAAAGTTCGAAATGACAATGCGGTTGGGTTGTTACACTATCAGAATTCTCTAACCGGCGTCTGTGGTGTTATAGTTAGGCGTGTCGCTATGGAGAACAGAAGACATGAGTTCCATTCCTGCCTGCGTGGGGAGAAATGTTAACGAACAAGTTGGTCTTTCTGTTAGGTCATTGTATCCCTCTGGCCTTGACAGACAGGGTCAAAGCTCGCTTCCTAAATAATTCAGATTTGGTTGATGGAGGTTTAGCACTTCAGCATTTGAAAAAAACAAACAACAGCAAGATTTATCTGAGTTGATCCATTTAACGGAAATCAGCTGACTGGTTTTTTTTTGGGCGATAAATAACTCATAATTTTCTCCATACGCCAGAGACCACTCTAGTGCCGGAGTCAATTAAAGACAGCTATTTTTTTCCGGCGAAGACGATTTCTTTAGTACTCTGTGGTATTAATAACTTGAAGAATTTAAACATGTAAACTGACGTGAATATATTATAATGAAAAAAAGAGGAAAGCTACATGAATGATAAAGGTATTTTGCTTCACCAATTAATGTTCATGTTGCCTATAGAGGCAGAAAAGTGACGTAAGAGAAGATGAACGATTAATAATTCACAATTCAACTTGAACACATTAAATACAACACAATGAATACCTACCAAAATTAATGTTAACCGATTTTGTCTGATATGCGTGCCAACGTGTTCGCTTTGGAGACCCATCCGATTAACCTGACAAGTGTGCACTCACATTCTCCATGCCGGCTGAGCGTGTATTAAGGTACGCCACGTATTATTATCTCGGACCCCTGCTCTGGGTTTATGTTCTTTTTCGTGCCAAGTCTAGACGTTGCATTGAAAAAAGAAACAAACTGAACAAAAAACCAACAACAACCAACAACAAACCCCACAGCAATACGGTATACTTTGACAGAAAATAGGCCGGATGTGTACGTGTTTGTGTACCTGCTATTTAGGTATGTGCATGATCTACGACTGGATCTAAGAATAAGTATGGTAACCTAAATAAGCATGTGGCTTTCAATGTAATACTAGACTCACCCTCCCCAAAAAAGAAGAAAACCAAGCAAACCGAACACATGACACGTTTCATGTTACATGGCAGACACAGGGAATAGAACTGTCGGCATGATCTCACGACTTGTATTACGATACCCAAAATTGTGCACTCGGATCAATGATAGTACATAACAAGATGGGCCACTTCTCTCTTTGAGCCAATTAAAAAAGTGTCCTCAAAATTTGGTG
>NW_004798106.1:289212-289672 GCF_000002075.1 Aplysia californica | reverse complement strand
GGGGGGGGAGGGGGGGGAGATTGCCCCTGCATTCGACTAAAACAAGATTGGTGTTTTACACCACATTTGAGCATTCATGGTCGGCACTATCGAAGCAAAGGTTATATTGAGAACAAAGGGTGGCGGTCATGACAGTTCCTGGTCTGTAACTGACGTAAAAAGACGGAAAGTTCAAAAACTTGATTCGGTTGCAAGAAACTAAACGTTATCATTGCTATGTAGAACTCCGTTACGTGCTGAATAATGTAAAATGGCCCTAGATTACGCATTGTACAGAATATTCTAACACTTAGATTTTAGATATATATATAGGGTTGTGAATTCGGGAACATCAAAACGTTTAGAAGTTAAACTTGCAGCAAAGGTTGCTGTATAAATGATGGTTAATCAAATAACACAGACGGTGATAATTTCAAGAAATGTTTTCTTATCTAGGCTATTTGTTTATTTATTTATATAT
>NW_004798106.1:284811-286355 GCF_000002075.1 Aplysia californica | reverse complement strand
CGAAATCCCACCCCAGGCAACACAAGAAGGTCAAAGTCACCGCCTCCTGCAATACCACACCCACCCTAACATCGCGCGCACGCGAGTCTTCAGATCGTGTGACTCTGCTCTGCTTTACCGAAAACATTAAGACAATACGCGATGATAGAGAGTGGGTGGTTGGCGGGTGCTCTGTTGTGTTTTTCTCCTAATTTCCTATTTAACATTAATATTCATCGTCCTTATCTCTGTTCCTTCTTTTGTTTCTTAGAAAAATAGTACGCTCTACAGTACCACTTCTAGTCTTCAGAGCTTTTATGACCTAATTGTTTTGCGACTTCGCCTAATCTTTGGCACTTTTATGACCTAGATCTAATTGTGTTTCAAGTGCAGAAGTAAATCTCGTATTGACTCGAACTCAGATGATCGAATTTTAAAGACGTGTGGTTACATTTTGTTTGGGGGTGTGTTTGCTGTTGTTTTGTTTTTTGTTTTTGTTGAAAGAATTGAACTTTGATGATTTTGCTCTTTTGCCACTGCACTTGTTGCTATTGATATTGTTTCGTGGTTGCCCATGCAATAAATAATTACTTGTTTTTGTTGACTGCTGTTGTTGCTGCTGTTCCAAATGACACTACCAAAGTCAAATCTTAATCAAATGGTATGAGGTTTTACTCAGTCTTCAAACAACAATCAAAGATGGGGGTAACAGTTTACTTCATACATCGTTGCTCATCTAGGTGAAGTAATAAATGAGAGATGATGCTGAAACGCCGTTCTCAATTTAGAGTCGTTTGTCTCTGCACAATGATTCTGAACCACCGTTATTTTTTTTTCCAAATTCGAAAGTTAAGTGGTTCGGAAGTTGTAGGCGGCCAAAGTGAAGAACTTTCACAAATACAATAATTATACAGTGTGCATGGAACCAATGTAATACATATCACACTTTTTTCGATTCCTAAACAACCTCAGAATCTCTGTCATTTTCCCCGTCAACGTAAACAATTCTATCACAAGGGGAAGTAAGCAAAAGCTATAATAATTCTCTCCCTTTCAACAAATTTATTGAATTCTAATAAACGTGGAAAAATGATATCAATAGGTGGATATGAGACCAGATCTTTTCATAGAAACTTTGAGGTTGTCAAGTATTAACAAACAGCGAAACATTTGTCGCTGACAGTCGTCAGTTATAATTAATCTCTGGTGATAAGACATGATGGCGGCAAACTGGACAACCCATAGCACAATGGTGGTAGCTGTGTACATAAGTAGGGAGGTGACGGGCTGTCCACGGGGAAACCACCTCTCTCTACCCCTTTCCCTGTGGGGACCGAAGGGAGAGGACACTGGGTGATGGCGGACAGAGAGGGGACTGACCACTAGCCAGGGCACTGTAGTGGGTTGGAGGGGTGCGGGTGAGTCTAACCAGTTGGGGGCGCAAAGTGGAGGAGGCTGGGGGGAGAGGACGGGAGGAAAACTATGTCGGAGGGCTTGGATTGGAAAGGGGGAGGAGAGGGAAGTTGAAGAGAGAGAGAGAGAGAGAGAGAGAGAGAGAGAGAGAT
>NW_004798106.1:282286-283683 GCF_000002075.1 Aplysia californica | reverse complement strand
GTACCGCATCTTGCCTTTACAGCGACGTTAAACCCCTAACAAGCAACCAACACCTTCTATCATACCATCGAAAGGACACAACCCCACCCCCTTTCGTAATAATATGTTGTAGGCCTACACTTTTCATCAAAGGAAAGTGCAGTCTGATGTCCCTCCCCCCGCCCTAAAACTTTGAATAAGTCACTGAAGATCACGCCGTCTGTAATTAGTATTTAGAAGATAGCTTGCAGTTTACATGCGATTTCGTATTCCCACCTCAAAGCCAAGGTAGGCCTATGTGATACAATGTGAGATATCATAAATGATACCAAATTCACATGTGTGGAAAAACATTGCCGATTTGGGGTGTGATGTGACATCACTGTCAAGAAATCAAATCACGTGGGTCACGGTCAAGTCAGTCATATCAACTATAGGTCTACGATAGGCCTAGATCTAGTGCATGAAATAACCTAATTCAATGAGTAGACTGGCGGACATATTTGATGTAGATCTAACGACACAATTTAAAGTAAACCAATTTGAAAATAAAAAGAAAGATTGAAAAGTAGAAGAGGGTTCAAATAGGGCCCTACAGGCTTGATATTGTTACTTTTTTTTATTCGCTAGAGAACGTAGGCAGCTTGTATACATTCTCTAACGTTAGAGAACGTAGACACTTCTCCTGTATATTGATGGCTGGCGCCTCTATAAATAGATAATTATTCATGACATCATTATACTGATGGTATTTAGTCAGACTACCAGGTAGTTCTCGGAGGTCTGGCGGATGGTTGGGTCAGGCAGGGAGGAAAGAACATGACGGTTGTTTAGATCTGTCGGTTTTGTTGGAGGACAGAAAATGACGGTTGTTTAGATCTGTCGGTTTGTTGAAGGACAGAAAATGACGGTTGTTTAGATCTGTCGGTTTTGTTGGAGGACAGAAAATGACGGTTATTTAGTCAGGGATGGCCAAAACAGCACCTGGGCATGAATAGCTGATGCCTCTATAAATAAATTATTGTAGATATTATTATATTTATGGTATTTAGTCAGGATGTCATGCAGTTCAAGAAGTCTGTCGGGTTGTTGAAGGAAAGAAAATGACGATTATTTAGGCAGACGGCTGAAACAGCATTATTTTGGACATTTATGGCTGGTGCCTCTATAAATAGATAATTATTTATGATATTATTATACTGATGCTATTTAGTCAGCCAAACAGGGAATTCCCAGACGTCTTTCGGGTTGTTGTAAGAAGAAAAATGACGGTAATTTTGTCATATGGCGAAAATAGCACCTGGACATGGATGACTGGTGCCTCTATAAATACATTATTGATGGTCCTGGCTGTTATTTTAGTTAGACAAAAGGCAGTTCTCAGAGGTTTGTAAGGTGGTTGGGGGACAGGAAGTGGC
>NW_004798106.1:274786-277286 GCF_000002075.1 Aplysia californica | reverse complement strand
ATGAGGTTAGAAACGAATATCGATCTGCTCTACCAACATAATAAAATTATTGTGAGGCAGCGTGGTGGAATTAGGCTCTCGTCAATTTTTGGGCTTGTAGAGTTATTGGTATCATCTTAAAGCTTGTTCACTAGTCTTTATTTGGATTTTAAAAAATATCCATTTATCTTGAATACAAGTCGAGATATTTGCGAATGAAGGAGATGGGGGTCGCCTGTTTTCAGACGTAAAATTAGTGAGAAAATGGCAGCCAAAGATTAGTTATTTCCTTAGCTTGAGAGTCCGTGGTAACTGAAAATTTAATTTTTTTTCGCCTTTAATCAACATTTTAAAGAAATATCCACAATGAAATGAGTTCTTTAATTGGTCTGAAAGGTTTTGAGCCAAAAAACAAAAATTTGAAAAAAATTAAAAAACCTGCGGAAAAATGCAAGTTTCTTCACTTTGACTATTTTGACGAGAGCCTGATTCCCCCACGCTGCCTCACATTTTATGAAAAAGCTTAGCCATTTTGTGAAACGCGTAATTTTTAAAGTCTAATTTATCAAAACTAGGCACTGAGCAGATAGAACGTTGTAACTCTCCGCTAGCGTGCTGCCCGACATACATTGCAGGAACTAGCGTCTCTTTATGACTTGACGCCATTCAAAAACGTCCAGATTTCTCTTAGTGGCGCGAACCCTTAACGTCAGCAGGCTATCACTCTGTGATTGATGGATGGTCGTGGTTGCCTGTTACTTCATGGTCCTCAAAATCCTCGCTATTTTACTCCCCCCCCCCCACACACACACACGGGCACACACACACACCCTGTCCTATGTGCCGCTGCAGGCTATATCAATGTTAGGCTAGAGAAGAAGTTGGGATAGCCAGAGTTCTCGGCATAGCTCAAGCCATGTTTTTTTTTACCTGGTTATTTAAGACAGACGAATACCTTGTGTAAGAAAACGTATAGATCTAGATCAGTGGTTGCCAACATGGGAGATAGAGCCAGTTATAGTGTGGTCAAAAATTCGCGGTGCAACTTATAGTCAAACATTTCCTTAACTATAGAACGTAGACTCTCCAGTTTTTGCAAATTGACTTGTACCAATTTGTCTTAACAGATCAATATTTTTTAGAAAACCTGTTAGCTCTATTCTAGAAAATTCCTTAATAAATAATCATAAAAAATCAAAGTGGGTGGTTTCTACATATTTTAAAAGGTTTACAGCTGGGGCAATATCGCTTTTAGAAGCAAGTCTTATTTTTTTTCTTCTAATCGTGACCCTATCTTTATTGAACTCAGGTTTTTAGAACCTTTAGTGTGAGCAAAAGTGGTCATTATAATATTAATTTCTTGCAACAAGTTTTGCAACTTAAAAATGTCATTGGTGAGCTGTGACGCATGCTATATGCATAATATGCAAAATGTGTGTGAGAAGCGGGAAGTGCTGTGAACAATACCATTTTCCGCGGGACGGAGATTTTTAGTATTTTATATACATTAATGAAAAAAAAATTTGTCTAATTTGGCCTCAATTGTTGTGGAAAAATATGATTACGTTAAGACAAATTAATGCAAACTGCTGTGCAAGGTATGGATGACATTGATTCACCCGTTAAAGAGATTTGAGGATAAGTTGCACCACGAATTTTAGAACGCACTATTGTCGGCCATTAAATAATTGGTAATGTTGGTGTTTAGTTTAGTTTTAGTAGAGGTTTTACGGTACTCGCAACTGCATAAGGTCATATGAGCGCCAGAAGATTAGAGGTGTTACAAGAGAGTAACTAACATAAAAAAGAAGAATGGGAGATATGGACGATAGATGTTTGATAGAAAAGGAGAAACAAGCCTCAACAGAGCAGCCGCCAACCACCCACTAATGTTGGTGGCTGGTGTGGGTCATCCGGGTAGGGACAGATGTTATTTCTGGCCACGTCTGGACATCTGGACATCTGGAAATATTTGTACATTGCACTGTAAGTGGACAGTACGGAGCTTTTAGCTTCTAGGTTGGAGGATACAAAACTGGGCGCTTGTTTTAGTAAGATCTTTTCTGTGCCAGATTTGTTCTCATTGGCTATGATAGCGGAAGCCACAAGCCATCTTAATTGTTAATTCTTCTATTTAGCCTTAAAACAATATGTGCAGTGTGCTGGCAAAATGAGTTACTTCTCGTGTTTGACCCCTATGGAAATAGACACATCACTCTTATAGGTGACATTTGTATATCTACAATTTGTAAGTAGGAAATAATAAAAGACAGGTTACAGTTTAAGAATAATAATATGACATCAACAGAAAATCTACAAATTTGACCCTAATGTTGAGTTTTGGCCTACATCTCCATTTGTGGATTGCGAGAAATAACTCATTTTGTCAGCTCGTCTCACATATTATCCTGCTATGCTAACGCTTTGGTCGTCGTCAGACATTGACGGACTAACTATACTACTACTACTACTACTACTACTACTACTACTACTACTACTACTACTACTACTACTACTACTA
>NW_004798106.1:272422-273717 GCF_000002075.1 Aplysia californica | reverse complement strand
GGGCTCTTTTTTGTAATGTTGTGGATTCTACTGACTGAAAAGCATGAATCAAAGGAACAGAAAAGGGTGTACATTTTTAGTTTCCGAGGACACCCAAGCTTTGGAAGTCACATAATATTTGCAGTATTTTCTTGCTAATTTTACTTCTAAACCTCTTTCAATCGAAAAAATATCGACTTCTATTCCAGCTAGGTCGGTATTTTAAAGTCAAAATCAAGAAATGTGAACAAACATTAAGATGAATAGATGATACCAATAACTGCATATGCCCCCAAGACTGACGAGTGCCTGACTCCACACATAATAATATGATGCTCGGTCATCCAAAACCAGTTACTGCTACAGTGCATTTTGAATCGCAATACGTGTCGTTACGTCAGAATTAAAAAGTTATGTCTCAATTTAACGTGAGGTTTTTTTGAGTTCCACAATATAATTATATAACAAGTTTTTCCGAATGCAAATCTTTGAATATCTTGAAAACGACTCCACATTTCTTACGATTTCGATAGAGCTGATTAGAACATTTGCTTTTAGACCTCGGGCTCTTAGTTACTCAAAACGGCCACAAATGTAAGAAAGAACTTTGTAATTCTGAGGTAGCGATCACAATAATATGTCAAGATTTTTTCGAATGTAAATTTTTGAATATCTTGAAAACGACTACAAAATATTCATGCGATTTTGATAGAGCTGATAGAGCATTTACTTTTTGACCTCAGAGTAACTCAAAACGGCCAAAATTGTCAGGTACAACTTTGTAATTTTGAGGAAGCGATATACATACAAAAATCAGAAAAACGTAGACTAGAACTTTGAAATACTGAGGTAGCGATATAGTATGCCCGATCAGCCAGAGACATCCCCCCCCCTACCCGCCATTGTTACAGCACATTTTGATTCACAATACCTGTCACAATTTCAGAATTACAAATATCTAGTTTTGAGAAATTTGACGTTAGAATTTGTGAGTATGACAATATGTCAAGTTGGGTTTTTTTTCGAATGCAAATATTTGAATATCTTGATAACGACTCCAAAATATTCTTGCTTGTTTGATAGAGCAGATCAAAGCATTTACTTTTTGACCTCATGGTCTTAGTAACTCAAAACGGCCAAAAATGTCAGGTACAACTTTGAAATTCTGAGGTTGCGATCTACATACACGAATCAGAAAAACGTATGAGACTTTCTTCTATTTAAATTTAAGGAAAAAAAATCCCAAACCCCCAAGAAAAACAGACTAGAAACGCCTGTTTGAAAAACGAAGTTATGCTTAGTTAGTAAATTGTTGG
>NW_004798106.1:264922-267422 GCF_000002075.1 Aplysia californica | reverse complement strand
TCACACATTGACACACTCACACACGACATGACGCGGAGATGATGACTGGATAAAAATACTTCCAAGTAGTGGCGGAGCCCTTAATTCTTTTATGATTTACTTTTTGTTACAAGCAACTTTCCACTGAAACAAGAAATACAGTTTAAAAAATAGAAAACTTAATAAATAAATGAAAAAAAATATATATAAAAAGAATACATAAATATATGAAATAATTATAATTTTAAAAAAATGAATAAATGAATGAATAATTATTTTTTTTCTATTTAAAAAAGGCAAATAAAAAAAAAAGATAAATAAATAAATAGATATCTAAATCCATAAATCCGGCTCTTTCAGTGTTTAGAATTTGTTCAGCAGATCATCATTCCAGTGTTGCGTGTGTCACGGCAGTGTCATCTTTTAGGGAACAGCCTTCCGCCATAATGCTTCACTTCAAGATAAACATCAACAACAGACAGCTACGTTATAATAACCAGCTTCATGAACATTATTATAGTTATTGTGACATTGTCGCTTTGATTATTCTTTACATTTTTGATGTTATTTTTATCATTATTATTATTATTATTATTATTATTATTATTATTATATTATCATTGTTGTTTTTCAGGGTTAAAAACTGGGTATTTTACTCTCTTGCATTATATCTCTAATCATCGGCATAACCAGTTTGAGCTAGAACCAAACACTAGCGTACACAAACCTGGGAGGCATACGGACATTGATATCAAATTTGCTTTTTAGTTTTCCTAAGAGTTTTACGGCACTTGCAACACATTTATGTCATATAAGTGCCGAAAAATAGATGAGTTACAAGAGAGAAACATACAAAAAAAAAAAGAAAGAGGAGAGATAAGGACGATAGATGTTTGATATTAAAGAAGGAGCAGACCACACCAGAGCACCCGCCAACTACCCACTTAAATTCGCAACATGAGAACCAAAGAAGTGAACGTCTTCGGATTCATTTGCCAGAGTACTGCCACGCTATGAAATCTGAAATCTAAAAATCAGGATCTCAAGGGGAAAAAACTCGGGATGGGAGGGGGGGGGGTGAATGGGATCAACGACAATTCCCCAGAGACAGAGTGACAGTCCTACACACTAAAGCCATCATTTCAGTACATACCATGCCTCCACCTTAATAAAAAATAAAATATTAAAATACCTTCGTTCATGAGAGGTACACGCACTGCCACCCCCCCCTCCCCACCTTACCCTCCCCAACATTCACATGTTACCGACAACTTGTATTAGAAGCACACCCAGTAATGTACAATTAATGAAGAATGACAACAGGGCTATTCCACGCTAACTGACGGTACAAACAAGGAGATTAAAAGTAATGGAGGATGCTCTGTGGGCGGCACCGCACGCCTGATAGGAGCCCTCTCTCGCAGCGGAACTATGGTCTACCTGCGCTGCACTTAGTTCTAAGCTCCTTGCGGCACAATCAATGACGTATTTATTGTTCTGTCCCGTCATTTATCGAAACGAAACACATCACAGAATTTGCATAAATTACTTTTTTTTCAATTGACTGATAGTACTTTTTTTTTTTCAAAAGACAGCAAGTAATGTGATTCTTGATAATAATATGCCTTTCTTTCTAAGATTCTGATCATTTTAAGTTGATCAAAAATTAATTGATACTGAATTACCGTGCTGCTATCACTGTAAGAAAGTATAGTCCAAATGTCCCGTCAGTTAACGAAACGAAACACATCACAGAAGTTGCATAAAGTACTTTTTTTTTCAATTGACTGACAGTACTTTTTTTTCCAAAGGACTGCATTTAATGTGATTCTTAATAATAATAATATGTCTTTCTTCCAAATGTTCTGATCATTTTAAGTTGAACAAAATTAACTGACTGAAATTGAATTACAGTGCTGTTATCAATGTAGGAGAGTATAATAGTCTAAATGTTCCGTCAGTAGTTACCGTGGAATAGCTCGCCAACATTCACGTCAGATACGACCCAGCTAGAACTAAAACAAAATTACACAAATGTACAATAATATGATGATGATTGCTTGTAGTTTTTTTTCAAACACACTTATATAATGTATTTACACACAAATCCACGGCTTAGTGTAATTAAGGCTCTGCCATACACCATTTTGAAATTGAGTTTTACACTTTAAGCAGTCGAAAAGCAGAATTGTGAGGCGTCTTGACAACGAGAGTTACTTCTCGCAATCCACAAATGGATATATTATATATATATTGGCCAAAAATCGACAATAGGGTCAAATTTGTCGATTTTCTATTGATGCCACCTAATATTTAACTAAAATTTTCCTTTGATTATTTCGTATTTATAAACTGTGAAAACTTCAACACTATATAAGCATGGCGTATCAATCTATTACCATCAGGCTTCAGGAATCCGGGAAGTAACTCATTTTGTCTGCACGCTCTAAACAAGACGCTCAGTTTTGCCATGAGTCAGTCATAATGTACTAAAATTATGCATAAATCTGATTAGATTATA
>NW_004798106.1:263459-264611 GCF_000002075.1 Aplysia californica | reverse complement strand
TATATCATAGGTCTGTTATATAATATACACATTTTAACAACACATTAGCATATTATATTCACGTACACACCCAAAGAATTATACACATATTATGTAAGCACACATTTATACACATGCATGTATTGTGTGAGTGTGTGCGCATGTGGGTGTGTGTGTGAGTGTCATTAATTGTTCGTGTAAATATGTTTGTGCGTGTGTGTGTGTGTGTGTGTGTGTGTGTGTGTGTGTGTGTGTGTGTGTGTGTATGTGTATGAGATCATGAAATGATTATCCCAGCATGAAAATCTCGTTAGCACATATAGGAGGTAAGGGCCACTCAGCCCATCCACCTTTCCATCAACTGTCTTCACTGCACAAACACTTACTTCTAAACAATATTATATGGAACAACTTCACTACCTTCATAATAAAATTATACAATTTACATGAAATATCATACATTAAAATCTTAATTAAATAATTATATATACATATCTTTCTTTCTACATACATTTGTTCCTTTGGAGCATAATGTAGTTGGTGACTGCTAAATTGTCGGTCAGCTCTTCAATATGCACAGTCTTAACCCCAGAATTTTAGCATTAAAAAAACCCCAAACAAACTAATTGCTGCTTCTTAATTCGTTTGCCGCCAAGTCGACTATAGTAAGTCATGTTTTTCGAATTTTACGGGAGAGACAAAAATTGGACTTTTTTTGAAGCGTTTTGGGTGGATTAACTTCATTTTCATAAGGGAGCCTAATGTCTGTCATGGCATTAAAATTTGTAGGCTCTTTTATGAAAATGAAGTTTATCCGTACAAAATGCTTCAACTTCAAGAAAATCTACTTGGTTTTTTTTGTCTGAAATTATGCAAACTGACCCCAAAAAATGTGAAATTACGCGATTCTGTTGGTTTTTTTAAAAACAAAGAATGATAGAGGAAAATAATCAGAAATTTTGCAAAAAATGATCAAATTTTGCTAAATTATGCGGGGTGCATAAAACCACAGGGACAGACGTATGTGTTCCCAACTTGTCTCGGCCCTGTGCCCACGGGGAAGCCGGGCAGAATATACAGTATGAGGCAGGTGAGGTCTTAACCGTCTGATTACCTCTAGCGGATGGTGCTCATCCTCTTTTTTAAAAATGGCAAAAATGAACCCCCCCACCC
>NW_004798106.1:243186-263359 GCF_000002075.1 Aplysia californica | reverse complement strand
TGTGTGTACGTGTGTGTGTGTGTGTGTGTGTGTATGTATGTGTGTGTGTGTGTGTGTGTGTGCGTGTGTTTGTCCTGCTTTTTCTTTCCTCACCCTTACTACCGTCCTTTTTTTCCTTTACTCCTCTTGTATGTTTGTCACTCTCTTGTGAACTGCTATTTCCGGGGTGCCTTGATAGTCGAAGCAGACTTTGTGCTGTTGAAGCTAGAGAGGTGAGCAGAGTAAGCCTGATTCCCCTTTTGGACTTCTCTGTTGACATCCGCCCCTTGGCGCTCATATGACCTTATGCAGTTGCTAGCGCCGTAAAACATTTCTAGGGGGTTCTCGTGGCCTAGAGGTTAAGGTGTTGGACTCTCATTCAAAGGTCCCGGGCTCGAATCCGGGTAGTGACCGAAAAATTGTCTTCTCTAAATTTGTCTCCTTTCACCTCCTTTACTGCTCTCTAGCAATGTTCTGTCGTCTGCTCTCGTCTCCTCTTTCTGCCCCCACTCCCTCATCTCCTTTGCCCCCCTCCTCTGGGCTCTTGATTCTTTCTACAGCCTTTCTACTGCTACTCCTTGGCTCCTTCTTATTGCTGTCTTTCTGCCACACCCTTGATCTTCTGGTAGGAAAGATCTACACCTAGTCTTCTCGGACAAGGGCGAAAAATCTCGGAGAGCCCGTGTGCAAGTTGCGCACTTTAAAAATCCCTTGGTGGTCTAAAATCGATAAGAGTAGTCTTCGGCCGCCACCCGGGCAAAATTCAAAAATTTCATACCAACTGCGCTCATATGCCCTTATGCAGTTGCGAGCGCCGTAAAACACTTACAAAAACAATATATATATATATTTGATGCTGATGATGTTGCTGCTGCTCATGAGGTTGATAGTTGCGGGTGTGGTAAAACACTTTTCAAAAAAAAAAAAAAAAAGAAAACGAAAACAAAATCTGAGGTACTGGTTGTATATTATGCTTGAGAAATTTTTGGTCAAAATCAAAATCTAAACGTTGAAGAAAAAAAAATATTGAAAGAAGATACATACTTTAGGTCAAATTGTTTTTTTAAAATTGGTATGTGTTTACCGCCTCTATCAACACTATTACATTATTAAAGAGGTGGGGCCTCCGAGTTAAACGTCCATCTCCGAAAGGACCGAGCCAAGTGGGACATTTGTGTACAGTGTCTTTCCCAAGGACACAACGCCGGAGCGAGCTGAGGCTCGAACTCCCGAACCCGCAATCTGACGATTACGAGTCTAGTAGCCTAACAACTGCACCACTGATGCCACAAATTCTTTTTAAAAATGAAACCTTTTTTTCCCATCTCTACTAATAAAAAAATGTTACTTTCTGGGATTAGAACAATTAGATCAGCTTGCCCACGTTATGGAGAGAGAGCTGATGTTAGGGAATGTTACCCACTGCACGACAGAAGGAGGTGCAACATACACAAAATTTAATACCAAACTGACAAACCAAAGAAAGCGATGGGGAGAGACTGCAGCTATAACCATATCGCGACCCCAGTGCTTTTTTGCACTATCTCCATTTTTAATAACAGTGAAAACAGTCCATAACAAAGAGTGAGCTGAAGAAGAAGAAGTCACATTTTCACTGTTAAAAATATGGAGATACGACAAGAAAGCACCGAGGTCGCCATATATATATATCTAAGCATGAGGGGCCTCGCAAAGACACGAGTGGAAAAATGGAAATATAACAGTACACACAAACTGTTTTCATTGACTGAAACTGGGGGGAAAAATATTTCATCTTCCACAAAAGGCACCCTAGAGTAACTGTGATCAATTGAAACAAACAAACAATAAATGTAAGGCGTGTTGACCAAATGAGTTACTTCTCGCAATCCAAGAACGGAGATATTAGCCAAGATTCGACACTGGGGGCAGATTTGCAGATTTTTAATCGATGCCGTTTTGATCAAGTCTACCGTGTCTTCCATCATTCCATACTTACAAATTGAACATACTCCACCTATAAAGTTGATGGATCAACTTCCATACAGAGCTAAAATCCGACAAGTTTAACTCATTTCGTCAGCACGCCTAACAAATAGCAACTGTTCATGGTAAGACTCCATTACACCTCATTTTTCAAAACAGCGTAGTTTTTTCATTTATAACGGGCTTATTTGAGAGGCATCGTACTGAAATCAGACGCTCAAAATAATGAAATCCCAGAAATCGGCATTTTTCAGCCAGTTTGGAAATTTCTTTTGAATTTTTATTTTTTGGTTCAGCACCTTGTACGTCCATTCAAAAACACTTTCAGGTGTAGAATTGAAGAAAAAACGTAGATAAAAGGCACAAAAAATTTTAATTTGCAATTTCAAAATACACTTAAGCTGTAGAAGTCACCAAACTTTGGCAGCCATTTTCTCGATAATTTTACTTCTGAAACCAGGTGACCCCACCTCCTTCAATCGCAAATATCTCGACTTTTATTCAAGATAAATGAATGATTTTTAAATCAAACGCAAGGCAAAAGAATATCTTTTAAGATGATACTACATGTACTACCTCCGTATGCCCCCAAAAATTGACGAGCGCCTGATTCCACTGCGTTGTAACACATTTTTTTATATAAAAGCTGTGGCCGCCAAAAACGACTTTTTGGCAAAACAATTCAGACCAAGCACATACATTGTTCATTTAAGATCTGCACACAGAATCCTCACAGGCTAAAGGAATTTTTTTTTTAAATTCAACACTTTACGGAAACTGGGTAGTTCTATTTTTTTTCTGTTACATAAAAAATACAAAATATTTGGTGACAAAACGATACAAATCAAGCACATACATCGTTCATTTAAAATCTGCACACAGAATCCTCACAGCCAAAGGAATATTTTTTTTAAAATTCAACACTTTATGAAAACTGAGTGATTGCTATTTTCTTCTGTTGCAAAAAACCCCCCAAAACCCACCAGATATTTACTTGTTTGTTTTGATTGCTTTACTGAATATACTTTAAAGCTGTTTGGTGAGCACCAGTAAATATTGTTATATTATACACTGAAGGCATTCATACAGTCAGACGTGTAATACACACTTCAGACATTAATACAGTCAGACGTGTAATACACACTTCAGACATACATACAGTAGACGTGCTGTGACATACTTCAGACATTCATACAGTCAGACGTGTAATACACACTTCAGACATTCATACAGTCAGACGTGTCATACACACTTCAGACATTCATATAGTCAGACGTGTAATACACACTTCAGACATTCATACAGTCAGACGTGCTGTGACATACTTCAGACATACATACAGTCAGACGTGTAATACACACTTCAGACATACATACAGTCAGACGTGTAATACACACTTCAGACATACATACAGTCAGACGTGTAATACACACTTAGGACATTGTAACAGTCAGACGTGTTGTGACACACTTGAGACGTTCTATCAATCTAACGTGTTGTGAAAAGGCTAAGACACACCTTTTACAAAACCGTCATAAAACTCTTGTGGTGTTCAGTATTTATGAATGATTGACAAATATATACATAGAAATACGAACTCAAAAAGCCCACACTGTCACCTATCAGCTTGCCCCCCATCTATTTTATCGAAACATCCCCATGGACTCAAAGATATAATGACTTCAATGTTTATACCAGCATTATGCTATCAGTGCTAGACTTGGGGACATTAAGTAAAATTCATAAAAGCAAAATTACAGCATGCAAGATGAAATGTCTCCCAAAACTGTAAACATCACAAGAACAGACAGACAGCAGAGAGAAATGAAGATGTAAGAGCAACTATTGGCACTGGGCCCAGCCTCCTGCACTTCACGGTAAAAAAGAGAATAAAGTGGTTTGGCCCTCTATAACGAATGCCACAAAGTCAGCCAGCCTCGAGAGCCAATAACACAAAGCACTCAGGCTACAAAGGAAGAGGTAGACCACGCAAAAGGTGGATTGAGGGAGAGTCAAAGGAACCCTGAGAAACTACAACTCAGCTGAAACAGCTGCAGAGCTGGCCTACCATAGAAAAAAATGCATCTACCCTCAACGATCAACGGCATCCGAGGACGAAAGAGTAAAACTAAAGTAACAGTTTTCACAATAAGTACGTACTGACAATGTTGGGAAAAAAATTGGTACAAAAAGGGGGAAAATTTGCATACAATTACAATGCTGAATCGATAACAACAATATGTGACCCCAGTACAGTACACCTGTTCTATAAAGTGGTAAACCAATGAAAGCTTTTGGCTTGTAAATTGCAAGCCCTTAATATGAGTCTCTCTCAGAAAGCCCTACTAGAACACTAGAACTGCAAACAAGAAAGACATTGATGGATGACAGTAGATAATACAATACCAATCAGTACATTTGTCATTTCAGAACATACGTAATGTACAAAAAATGTACGCATAAAAATCTTGGCAGCGACAGTGATAAAATAGCAGCAGTTCCACCTCATGGCCATTGGAAGATCAAACGCATTGATTTGTTACATACAACGTGGAAACTTAGCATTAATTACTACATTTGTGACATAATTAATTAATACACGCTTGGCGTTATTTATTACACTTGTTAAATCAATCATACAGACTTAGCATTATTTAAGATATTTGATATATAATGAATACAGTCTTAGCATTATTTTTACGGCATCTGTTACATAATAAGTACAGACTTATCTCTATTTAAGACATTTCCCTCTTTTGTTTCTCTGTCTGTCTGTCTGTCAGTCTGTTTGCCTGTCTTTCTTTTTCCCAAACATTAAATCATTGTTCATGTGTCACCATTCATCTCTTCACTCGACAACCTCGTCCACTGCAAACATCTAAGGAGAAAGCTCAAAGATACACATCTTAACAACTAATCCCTACCTTAGAATTACAAAATTCTGTCTGATGTTTTTGGCTGTTTTGAGTTATTATGTCCATAAGGTCAGAAACTATTGAATGTTCTATCTGCTATACAAAAAATTGTAAGATTATTCGGGTCGTTATCAAGATATTCAAGATAGAATTGCATTTGAAAAAGCTTGGCATGTTGTAAAACTCAAAATCTTTAACGTCAGATTTCTCAAAACTAGGTCTACTGAGCAGAGAGAACTTTGTAACCCTAGGATAGGGACGTAGAGCCACATCAATCAGCATTGCAAAAAGTACTCAACGTTTTAGCCACGGAACAACACCAGGTAGAATCACCTTCTCAGCTGCCTACATTACACAAGAAGAAGACTATTTTAGTTTTAGTAAGAGTTTTACAGCGCTTGTAACAGAATGAGGTCACAAAAACTACCAAAAAATACAAAAACCCTACTGAATAGAGACCTGCTTCACACAAATAACTAAACAATTCAATTCCAGAAGTCTTGGAGTATTTTTGATTCAACAACACAATAATCACAATAACCATAATAATCAAAATAATACTAACGACACCACCAATGCGAGAACAAACATTAATTCTTGTGAAATTCGAGGCCATTGGATCACTTTGAACGTTCAGTATGACTTTCAAGTCACATTAACCACAGTCAGCGTTATTTTTGATCGAGAGAAAACCAGTGAGAAAAAGAATTGAGTGAGAGGAGAATGAAGGTGCTCTTTCAGTTATTTAAAAAAGAAAAAGCCCAACAGCCCCCCCCCCCCTAAAAAACAAAACAAAAAAAACCACAAAGAAAATTCTCCACAAACTCTACCCATAAGCACAAAGGTTTTCTTTGTGTCAATTATCTGTGATACCACTCAGTTCACTGTGATCCAAATAGAAGTATCGGCCTACAGAAAGAATGTATGTACGTGTGGCGTGCTGACAAAACGAGTTACTTCTTGCAAATCAGGAATGAAGATATCTGCCGAAAATTGACACTGGGAGGGAGGATAAGAGGGAGCAAGGGGGAGAAGGGAGCGAGGAGGAGGAATAGGAAGAGAGGGGGAGAAGGGGAGAAAGGGGGAGGGCAATTAGCTTCACCAATGGAAGGGAGATATAATCACTAATCATCAGCAGTTGGTGAACGGTGGACATTTTTCTGTAACATACACAGGAAGGAAGAGATGAAACAAAGGATGCACATCACAAATAACGTCACTTCACAACTTTGGACTTACATCAGTCTCATCAAGAGCGTATCCAACAATAATACTTGCATGAATATATATATATATAGTACATACATACATACATACATTCATACATACATAGATACATACATACATGCATAGATACATACATACATACATACATACATCCATGCATGCAACATACTACACACACACACACACACACACACACACACACACACACACACACACACACACACACACACACACACACACGCACACACAAACACAAGATATATAAAAACATAAAAACTTCTCAGCAGGATTCACTAAATATTTTTAAAAACTGAGTATTGATCTGACGTAGGAGCTTCGTATCGACAAAGATCGTACATAACAAGAATGTTCACTCGGCCAAAAAAGTGTCCGCGGAAGTCCACGCATTGCTTCAGATAGCGCTGCAGTCTTTGTTTTGAAGCTCTCTTACGTTTCTCCAGAAGAAGAATAGGAATAGCACAGTTTGTTAATTTCACTTTTATTGTTTTTCACACAAGTAGGGTAACTCTGTTCGCAAAGTCCGCACTTTTTCGAAGAGGGCGCCACCGGATTTTGAGGACACTTTTAAAAATTGGCTCAAAGAGAGGAGTGAACTATCCTCTTATATACGATATTTGGTATCAACACCTCTGACACTCTACGCCCCCCTGGACCAATCTACGTACACATTATTCCCATCAACATCATCATCATCATTGCCTTTCTCACCCTGCATCAGGATATAGGCCACGAATAAACACTTTCCACATTTCTCTATCCTGGGATAGCCACTTGATGTCACTCCATGTCTTCCCACTTTTCTGTACATCCATTCCCGGAACTCTTCTCCAGGTTCCACATGGTCTTCCCCTTGATCTTTCACCCTGTGGGTTCCAATCTAATATTTTCCTAGTTATGCAGCTGCCTGATTTCCTGAAAGTGTGTCCAATCCATCGCCAACGTCTTCTCCCAACCTCATCTTTGACTGGGCTCTGTCTTACCATCAGGTGGGGGGAATCTTCTTCCTTTTCTCGGCCCTCCTCCCAAAGGAAGACATCCCGGTCTCTCGTGCCAAAGCAGCTGTTCGCCAAGGGGCCTCCAGGCTCCTGTAAAGTTTTGGGTCTCCCTGCATTGGGTTTGAACAACTTAAATAAACCTTCAGAAGGAATCTCTATCGTCCGCTGCTGCACGTTCCCAAGTGTCAAAAGCTGATCTATGTTGAGGCCAAGTCTTTAAAAAAAGTAACGAGTATCTTTTGTACAATATTACACAGGCCCTTTTCCATGACTTTCCTCAAAGGACTCGTATGATGATCTGCCAATATACATTAAATTAAAATACAAAAATATTTTAAAAAATAATATTTTTACAAAATCCACCTTGGACCCAGAGTGCTTGAGAGGAGCAACAAGAAGCACAACTCCCCATCAGCGGGGGGTGCCACTCCGGCGCCAGCCTAGCCCTCCTTCCTGATCCAAGAACCTGTGTGTCCATGAAACGCCCCGTCTAGACAGAAATAAAACTCCCAACACTCTTCAGTCTGGAGGGCTGGCCTCAGTAATAACTTATTTTGGCATCAAGCTGGCTGGTAAGCTCATACAAAAAAAATGCGTAAAACATTCAGCATTTCGAGACAGATTTGAGAAGTGTCCTTTTTCCATTGTCGGGAAAGCCAAGAGCATACACTGAGTACAATATTCTCGTTATTTCCGTTACCTGTCATTGTCAGGGAAGCCATGATCACGAACTGAGTATGGCATTATGATGTTCTCTTTGTTTTTCTCAGGCATTTACCATTGACAGCAAAGCTAGGAGCCCATACTGATTACCATAATTATTCTCAGAGTCTCAGGCATTTACCATTGACAGCAAAGTTATGAGAACCTATACTTTTTTCCTTACTACCCGTTACACCATCTGGCGTTCAGGGCAGCAACAAAGGATCTCCAGCTCTGTCTGTTTTGGACCATCTTGGTCAACGTCCCCCATGAATGGATCCAGGACTTCATTTCAGACTCTACCCTGCGTATCCAGGTCACTTTGGGTCTGCCCCTCTTGCGACGTCCTTCGGGGGTCCAGTGGAGGGCAGTCTTTACAATAGAGTCTGGTTCACTTCTCAGAACATGCCCAATCCATCTCCATCCTTTCCTTGTTATCATGATGGTCATGTCCTCTTGCCTACATTTTCGTAAAAGATGAGCACCTATACTGAGTACATAATTGTTCTCAGAATCTCAGGCGTTTGTCTTGGAGTTTCTGCGACTGTTTCTCCGCGTGATGAACAGATGGTCCAAAAGTTGCGAGGCGCTGGGTCTCTTCTCTTGATCTCTGTGAGCAGGGAGAAAAACAAAACAAAACAACATAATGAGAGTGACTTGGTCTGCCCCTTGTTTCTTCTCTCACGTCAACTTTTTTCAAAATTTAGCTCAGTAAGAGTTTAGTTTTAGTAAGGTTTGAAGGCGCTTGCAACTGCATAAAGTCATATGAGTGCCAAGGGGTGGATGTCAACGCCAGAGAACAGATCTTGCAAATTTTTGCATTTAAAATATTTCCTTCGGGACTCTCCGAAGTCTGGACATTCTGTTATAAGATGTGTCTAATGGGGAAATCAGTGTTGCATCTGACACAGAACGGTTTATCATCTCCCTGAAGGTTGTCATCTATACAAACCAGTGCTCAGAGACTTTTAAAAACAAGCACCCACTTTTGCCACCTTAAGAGAGTTAAAATTCTTATACCGCACACCTTCATGTATTTCCAAATAATACAAGTCGCTATTCGGGTGATCGCTACGATCCACCAAAATTACCAAATTACCCATAGACGGTGATACACAATACATATATATATGAGTCACGACATGGTGGAATCAGGTGCTCGTCAATTTTTGGGCATTTGGAGTTATTGATATCATCTTAAAGGTGATTTTTTTTCCCTTGCTTTCGATGAAAAAAATACCCATCTCTTTTGAATAGAAGTTTAGAGAGAAAATGGTCACCAAAATTTGGTAAATTCAATAGCTTGACAGTCCTTGAAAACTGGAAAATTACAGATTTTGCACCTTTAATCTATGTTTACAAGTAAAATTCACACGGCAATGAGTTTATTTATGGACAAAAAAGGTGTTGAGATTATGTACGTTACCTTGTGAGACATTCCGAGATAAAGTCCCGAGCCTCCAGGGAAAACTTCTCTGGCAGAGAGGGTACAGGGCGGTCCGCCGACCCGATGGCAAAGATGGCCGCCATAGGATTCATGTCAGCCCTGGATGTAAAGAAAAAACCCAAAAACATTGATTCTGCTGATTTTTTACGTAAAAAAAAAAAATATATAGGTCTTTTCACACTCTCGTTGATACTTTACTTTCACTTTACTTAACTTTTCCGATCCAGTGGCCACCTGGCTTCTAGCCCTTTGGCCTCTTGATATGGCAAAGAATTTACAAGGGTTGATCAGCTGTGTTTTGTCGTTGTATTAAGTATTTCTGATACCAGGGGCAACAGACACCCTCGTTGATATAACTTAGATTATTTACGAGTCGGGCTTCTGAACCTGCCTGTCAGGGCCTAACCAAGGCTGAGAGGATTACAACAACATCCCATCAGAAAGACCGAGATACTCTATAAAAATTCTCCCCCACCCAGGAATTGAACTCGGGAATACGGTGTGCCATAGCGAAGCACCAAGCTGCTACACCACAGACGTTGATGAAAGTGCTGTGACTGTATCAGTTTAGTTTTAGTAAAAGTTTTACGGCACTTGCAAAACAATAAGGTCATATAAGAGTGGAAGATTAGAGGTGTTACCACAAGAGAGTAACAAACGCAAAAAAGGAGGAGGAGAGTGTGACAGTGTGAATGTCTGTTTATGTGTTAGCGTAAGTGTAAAGAGCATAAATATGATGTGCGCTGACAAAATGAATTACTTCTCGGATCCTAGCCTTATGGAAATTGATCCATCAACTTTATAGGTGGAGTTTGTACAATTTGTAAGTATGGAATGACGAAAGAAACAGTAGACTTGATCAAAATGGCACCAATTAAAAATCTATAAATCTGAACCCAGCGTCGATTTTCGGCGGAAATTTCTATTCTTGGTTTGCGAGAAGTTACTCATTTTGTCAACACGTCTCACTTCATATTATGTATGCACGTTCATTGACTTCTGCGTTGTGTCGAGGTGAAGGGCAGAGAAGAAATAAAACAGACAGAGACAGAATAGAAACAAGAGAGGGAGAGAAAAGAAGTAGAACAAGTCAGTGGTACCCTCCACTCATCCACAGAGAATGTTGCTTTTGTTTGACTAAGAGAAAGATAGATAGAGAGAGAGAGAGACAGAGAGAGAGACAGACAGAGAGAGGGGGAGAGACTGGGAGAGAGAGAAAGTGGGAGAGAGAAAGAGAGAGAGATACAGAGAGAGAGATGAGAGAGAGAGAGAAAAGAGAGAGAGAGAGAGAGAGAGAGAGAGAGAGAGAGAGAGAGAGATACACAAAGATACACAGAGGAATAGAAAGAGATAGAGACAAAGAGACACAGAGACACAAGAGAGAGAGAGAGAACAAACATATCCACAAGCACATACCATGGAGGTTTCCTGGTAGCCATCTCAAACACAGTACAGCCGATACTCCTGTTGAAAACACGACAAATACAAAACAGTGCTTTCACAATGGGAGGGGTCATTGAAACAAGAGTCGGAAATCTCTTTGTTTTGTTCGTTTTAGTAAGGTTTTACAGCGCTCGCAACCGCATAAGGTCATATGAGCGCCAAGGGGTGGATGTCAACAGAGAAGTCCAAACAGGGAATCGGGTTTACACTGCTCACCTCTCTAGCCTCAACAGCACAAAGTCTGCTTCGACTATCAAAGCACCCTGGAAATAGTGGGTCACAAGAGTGTGACAAACATACAAAAGAAGTAGAGGAAAAATGACGATAGTAAGGAAGAGGAAAGAAAAAGCAGCAGTTTCCTGTTGTAGTTCAGGCACAGTTATGAGCATGACATTGTTCAATCAGCCCATTGACAATTCTACAGTGCATAAGAACGAGAAATGTCCCCCCTTTGGGAAGGGCCTAAAGACACTACAGTCAGTGGCATTGCCCTGGGGGGTGTATTTAAAAAAAAAAAAGGTCCAAAAGAAGTGAACGTGAAAATGGCGAGTGGCCCTTTGTACACGTGACTGTTTACTAAAGGTAGCTGCTAGAGCTGGGCAGACTGTACTTATACCCAGTACCAGTAAATACAAAATTAATTAATAAGTAATTACATTTTTATTGATCCCTGAAGGGCAATTTGCTTTACAATGGCAAACAAACACCAATACATACACCCGTATACAATCACAAACAATATTACACCAATACATACACACGTATACATACACAAATACACAATATTACACCAATACATACACCCGTATACAATCACAAACAATATTACACCAATACATACACACGTATACATACACAAATACACAATATTACACCAATACATACACCCGTATACAATCACAAACAATATTACACCAATACATACACACGTATACATACACAAATACACAATATTACACCAATACAGAACAACACAAGAATCCAAAAACAAATCACCAGCAAACTGTGTAGCGGTTCTGAGAACAACATTTCTCAGGACAGAGAAAAAATCTGTAACAATTTCACTGACATTGTGGGATTTTTTGTCCCCCCCCCCCCAACATCTAGAATTTGAATTTCGACAAAATATTTGCCAGAGAACGTCAAAGGAATTCCACATATTAAGAAACTGAAAAAAAAAGATTATCAAAACTTGGGGCGCAGTACATCTGTCTTACATTTCAAAAAACCTGTTGCTAACTAAAGAAATAAATAATAATCTAAAAATTAAAAAAACTAAACAATTTTTAAAAAGCACCTGTATTTCTCTCCTAACCCCTCCCCCCAACTATTTCTTGACAACAAAAGAATGGCATTTCTTACAAAAAAAGCAAACAAAAAAACCCCCACTACTTCTTGACAAGAAAAAGGTATTTCTTACAAAAAAATACAAAAACAAACACAAAGCCAACTATTTCTAGCTAAAAGAAAAGAAAGGTATTTCTCACCAAAAAAACAACAACAACAAAGCAACAAAAGAGCCCCCAAAAACACAAAACTTTTCTTTCTTACCAAATATCCGACTTCTTCCCGTGTCCCGTCTCGTTGACCACCTCCGGGGCCATCCAGAAAGGCGTCCCTTTCATCGACTTGAGGATCTCCGTCTGCGAGATGCTTAGGTTGATGCAGAGTCGCTTGGCACAGCCAAAGTCGATGAGTTTGATCACACCGTTTGGCATCAGCATCACATTGGCTCCTTTGATGTCTCTGACAGACGCACACAGAGGAAATGAACTTATGAACTTTCTTTATCGAAATCATAATGAAAATGGGGCATTCTCACAAAGTTTAGCTTAAGATTGGCCGCACAAGGTGTTTTCGTTTTCTTTTTTTATGATGGAGGTGGTTTCAGTTTTAGTAAAAGTTTTACGGCACTTGCAACACAATAAGGTAATACAAACTGCCGAAGATTAGGAGGCGCTCCAAGAGAGTAACAAACACAAAAAAGAAGGAGAGGAGATAAGGGTGATAGATGTTGGATAGGAAAGAAGGAGCAAACCACACCAGAGTACTGAGTATGTATCTAGCTTAAGATTATTATTGTTTATATTGCTGCTCATTTATATTATGTATGTGACTGTAAGCCTCCATGTGCATGTATGTTTGTGTGTGTGTGGGTGTGTGTGTGTGTGTTTGTGTGTGTGTGTGTGTGTGTGTGTGTGTGTGTGTGTGTGTGTGTGTGTGTTTGTGTGTGCCTGTGGTGAAACATCAAACCAATGTGCCAGGACCTGGACAATAAAGATGCATCTTATCTTATCTTATCTTATCTTATCTTATCTTATCTATCAAAGTCTCCACCCACCTGTGAATGACGTCATTCTCGTGCAGATACTCCACACCTTCCAGGATCTGCCGCGTGTAGCGCCGGAACACCGACTCGTCCAGCGCTCCGAAGCGCGCCAGGATGCTGGCGATGGATCCGCCTGGGATAAACTGCATGAAGATACTCACGGTACTTTCCTCCAGGCTGGTGCCCAGGTAGCTGCACAAGGGAACACAGGAGACTTCATCATAACTACAACAACTATATAATAATAATAATAACATTAATAATAATTGTACTAATAAAGATAGTAATGAAAATAATAATGATGGTGATGATGATGATAACAACAATAATATAATAATAATAATAATAATAATAATAATAATGATGATGATGACGATGATGATGATGATGATAACAATTATAAAAAGTAATAACAGTGAAAGAAACAATAATTGCAACACTGGCAGGTTTTTGCGATAGTTTTTACAGCACTCGTAACACAAATAGGAGATAAAAGCATGAAAGATTATAGGTGTCACTACTAGAGAGCAACATACAAAGAAAAGAAGTAGAGATCATGACAGCAGATGTTTGATAGGGAAGATGGAAGAGACTAGTTGTGACGTCGGTCGCCTAGTGGTTAGGCTCACAGACTTGCAACTGTAAGGCTGTGGGTTTGAATCCCGAGATCGTGTCCTTCGGAAAGGAACTTTACATGAATTTTCCTCACTTCACCTAACTGGGAATGGGTACCCAGCTATAAAAAGTGAAAGACCTTATAAGTTTGTTAGTGTTTGAGCGCGTGCAATCCGCAGCTTGCACTGTGTGCTTCCCGGGAAGCCGAAAATGTTTCTGAATGTTCTAGGGTCTGCTGGGGTAATAATGGATGTAATGAGCATAGAGCGTGGATATCCACTGTATATACAGTATAACACAGATAGGTCAAACACAGAAGACTCGAAATCACGCATCCGTCGAACTGTGCCTGCGGTCCCGTTTTTTTCTTCTTTATCTTTGTAAGATATTCCTCGAACTAAGGATTCCTCGAACTACCGAGGCAGGTCCCAACGAATTTGAGCTATAGTAATAATAGCTAGCATTTATATAGCGCAAATGCCCGCTCAACAGTAAGCTCTATGCGCTTCATAATCCATACTATTACCCCAGCAGACCTGAGAGCATTCTGAAACAACCTCAACTTCCCGGGAAGCATACAGTGCATGCGAGGGGTCATTTATAGGCTCTAAAACACTAACATACTGACAAGACCTTTCGCTGTCTATCCGTGTTATACTATAAATGTAAGTACAATGATAGTTTAGTTTAGTTTTCGTAGAGGTTTTACGGCACTCGCAACAGCATAAGGTCATATGAGCGCCAGAAGATTAGAACTGTTACAAGAGAGTAACAAACATAAAAAAGAAAAAGGGGAGATAAGGATGATATATGGTACAATGATAAGCTTTCCACCTCACCACAATGCTGATATGTTCTACGGTCTGCTGGGGGTAATAATGATTTGTGTAAAGCACATAGAGCTTGCTGCAGAGTGCGGATGTGCACTATATAAAAGCAAGTATAATTGGTCACTTTTAAGGACAAGCGGGCTAACCCAGACTTCAGGGGTTTCCAGAAATCGTGACCTACACCAAAAGTGGGCATTGCCCTACCTATAGGAGAAGTTTGGTTTAATTATAAGTTTTCCACCTACCCCACAATGTTGATGTGCTCTAGAGTCTTGAGGAGCTCCACTTCCTCTTGGATCTTCTCGTACTCATGCTGGGCTTTGGGGATGTCTTTGGTGGTCAGTTCAATCTGCTTCACCGCTATCAGCTGACCCTCGTTGGTCAAGCCACACCACACCTGACGGACAGAGCAGCTCGTGTCGTGAACAAGTTCAGTTTTATTTTGCCTAAAATAATATAATTTCTCTCCTCAACACTGAGTAGCTGTCTGGGATAATTTAAATTGTACACGTACCTACAAAGTTTTTATTTGCAATGACTTCCTGAGCTTTTGAATTTTATCAAACACAATTAATAACGCTTTTATTAAGTATGAACTACATACTTTTCATTCTCAATAGCATAACCAAACTAACAAACTTCTATTAACTCTTTTTATCAGGGGCTATGAGTTAACTCGGAACAGCTATACAGCCACGACAAACAGCTAGTTCTGTAATTACCAAAATATGCAAACACGGCGAGGCTAGCAGTCTGAATAGTTCAATTTTCCAACGAACAGCAGTTTCTTTGTTTTAATGGGTGTAGTAGATTGAAAAATGTCCGGAAAACACATGTTCACGAACGACGAAGTACTTTTAGAAGTGGCGCTAGGTTGTGAGGGGGAATGAGACTAATTTGATGAAAGTGACTCTGAATCAAGTGCCATGAATTCCGTCGTGGATGATAACGAACAGGCATTTGACTCATCAAATAGTGATTATGATCATGGTGAAGTGACCGGTACTAGAATTCGTGCTGAATCGATGGGTAGAGGGAGATCTATAAATCCAAGAAGACGTTGTGGGCGCTGCAATCAGGGTCTAATTGGAATTACACCTCAAAATCTACTTAGTGCAATTGGTGTAATTCTTAACCACATACATTTACGAAAACCACATTGAATTTCAAACACAACTGCCAAATTTCCTTAAAACCTAAAAGTAAATGTAAAAAATACAGCACTTTCAAATATACACCCTGAATTCCAACTCGTATGGCGTGGCGGCCCCAGGACAGGCACAGAGTCCGTGAGGGTACGGCTAGGATAAAAAGAGTTCAGTATGAACCACATAAATATCTTTTATTGGCTACAACTTACTTCAAATTCATCGTACACAATAAATTAGCCCACCATCTATTATAACATAAATGATTGATTTCACAAGAAAAAGTTGTCCTCCAACTGAACTCACTGTGCCAAAGGCCCCCCGGCCGAGAATGTTGCCTTTCTTCCACTGTATGGTCTCCTCAACTGGGGTGGACTGGACACTGTCCACTGTGCACTCACTGCCCGCCAGACTGCCCCGGCGCACGCTCAGCTGCTCACACATTTGCTGTGGTCAGAAACAGGATTTTCTTTAGTAGCTGATAATAAATATATGAGAAAACAATGAAAAGGTCCAAAACGAAAGAAGAAACACACACAAATGTAGTAACACAAACAGGCAGAAAGACTCACAAACAGACAGACATATGTATATATATGCATATACAGAGAAGGAGAAAAACAGACACAGAGAGGGAAAGAGAGAGAGAGAGAGATAGAGAGATAGAGACAGAGAGAGAGAGAGAGAAAAATACCCAAGAGCACAACAGGACACACACACACACACACACACACACACACACACACACACACAACACACACACACACACACGTGACATTCACCTGCAAGGAAGGAGCCTGTGCCATCACCTCCGGGGCTACATTGATGTCCGCGATACACTCCAGCAAGGATTCCTCTTCTTTCATCACCACCTGCTTGTCAACAGAAACCTGGCGGGTGGAAAGGAATATTTAAATATTCTTCTCTACATGGACACAAAAATTCGGATTTTTTACTAGTTACTATTTTTTCGTTGTATATAGTCGCTTTCAAGCACAAGGGGGCTATCCCGAAAAATGCTGTTTTGAGAAAATCGAAGATAACGTTTTTGCCCCTTGTTCAATTTCTTTAAAAGTCAAGGAGAGTTTTCTCTATAACCAAACAAATATACACACTAGTGAAACCAAACTTCTCCTATAGGTAGGGCAATGGCCACTTTTGGTGTAGGTCAAGATTTCTACAAACCCCCGAAATCTGGGTTAGCCCGCGTGTCCTCAAAAGCGACCATATAACAGTATAAAATTAATAGAAGTTAACAAAAGAACAAATATTTTTTTGTCTTTATCTCTGTGGGGGAGTAAACCCACTATGCCGAGCCCCTTCTTAGGTACTAAATCTAAAAACGACAAAAACGTCACTAAATGGGTCATTAAATCAAAACAAGTGAACCTATTTTGATCATTCTCCTTCTAATGAATGAACTCCCGATAAAAGAAGCCTGTTTTTGGCAATTGCTGAAAAGTAATTTGATGTGGAAGTCGTCGTAAAGGAATGTGCCCGAGCCGCAGTCAGTGACTCATCGGCACAGGGGTCCCGACCACGAGTCCCTGAGAGTTTAGTTTTAGTAGAGGTTTTACGGCACTCGCAACTGCATAAGGTCATATGAGTGCCAGAAGATTAGAGAGTAACAAACATAAAAAAGAAGAAGGGGGAGGTAAGGACGATAGACGTTTGATAGGAAAGAAGAAGCAAATCCCACCAGAGCACCTGCCAACCATCCACGAGTCCCTGATAGCAGCTTGCTTGAGATACAGAGTTAAAGTAACAACCATAAATTACATTATAATATATATATTTATAAACAAGAGATCTAGACAACACCAAACAAAGGGAATCGAGGACTAGCCCAGGAAGGCCCACCTGCGACAGTTGTGAGTGAACAAACAGAAGAACTCACATCTTTTGCTTTCTTCGACGCCTGTCCAGAGCTTCCGGCCTCTCTCGGGGCCACGGACACAACCACGCTTTGCTTCAGCTCATGGAACTTCCCCTTGACCTTGGATGACGCCGCGGCCCCAGTGGAAGCTGGTCGCGGCACGAGATTGTAGTCGCCAGCGGCAGCTGCCACAAGGCTGCCTTTGCCTTGACGCGAAGACATTTTGGCCGAGCCCCCAGTGCCTTCGGCCACGTGGCCAGAGGCGTGCAGCTCCATGTGCCGGAAACTGTTCATGACCTTGGCTAACTGTCGGGCTTCTTCCTCGGTAAGCATCACCGGTTCCTAAGGAAAAATTGTTTTCTTGTTTTAGTAGAAATTTTACAAAAGACACCAGGAAAAACAGCTTATATCTAAGCTTGGAGCAGATGTTAGCATCTGGGAAGAAATAGCTGAGGACAGGAAAACATGGAGGAAAGTGATAAAGGAAAGAACTATAATGCTAGAGAGCATCCTTAGAAACAACCAGACAGAGAAGCATAAACGACGAAAGGAAAACAGCGGAAATACAGAGCTTCGATCTACGACACTGACATGCAAGCACTGCGACAGAATCCGTGCTTCAAACATAGGAAGAATTAGCCATGAAAGAAGCTGCATGAAGAAAACTTTGAGACCATCTTAAGCTACATTGACCGTCTGCATAGAACAAAAGAGCCATATACATATATAGGAATTATACAGCACTTGTAACACAAACAAGGTCATATTAAGTACTGAAGATCAGGGGCGTAATTAGAGAGTAACATACACAGAACAGATAGATGAGAGAAAAGGACAATAGATGTCTAGGAAAGAAGGAGAAGAGATATATAAAGAAGGATAAATGTCGTATACGAAAGACGGAAGAGAGATAAAAATGACAGACATTGTATAGAAATGAATTCTTCTGTTATTCACAGAGTTTTGGTTTGCCTAAGGTTGCCAAACATTTTTATTTTATTTTATTTCTAGGGAACTAGATTCTAGTTTGCAACACAATACAAATGAAATACTGGATGCAGTTCGGCCATTTAGCAGATGTCTTGGTGCCACTATTCATTTATTGTTCCTTTTGACTTCTGCCAGTGACATTCCTTTTACAAATAAAGCAGTGAAGTACTGATAGGTTGGTTTGGTGAGAGTTTTATGGCGCTCGCGTCTGCGTATAACTTCATATGAGCAAGTGAAGTACTGAAAACAGAGAAGGAATGGAAATACAGTGGTGTTCATTTATTAACTGTGCCAACTCGGATGTCAGCAATATCCGCCTAACAGCAACCTAAGCTTGTGAATAGAATTATAAATTAACCCTTTTAACAATAACAACAACCTCCGTTACAATAAATTGTATGACAATTTTTTTTTACTCAGATTCAAAATAGGCTATCTGTGAATATCAACACTGGACTACAATTTGAGTGCGTGTGCATCCATCCCTCCTCTCTTGTTTATTATAGATCTAGTTTAAATCTCTTAAAAACAACAGCCTCCACGCCGAAAATGTAGTATCACCAATGCTCGAACACTCATGCCTATGTTCTGACTTTCTGACACAAACAACATCACCACATCATGTGATTAGGACCCATGAGTATGTGTGGGTGTGTGTGTGTGTGGGGGGGGGGGGGGGGGGGGGGGAGGTGGTATCATTAATATTATCTTTGAAGTTTAGGTCTACATAACCGCACCCCCCTTTACGAAAATTAAGTCAAAAGCAAAATCCGTCTGACAGGTGCAGTAACCAAGGCCTGTTTCCCAAGGCCGTTGCTGTTGGGCAGAGGCCACTGTGTAACTGCAAAATGGACTTTTGAATTAATCACAGCTGAACCACAACCCACGCTGAAAAGCATTAAAGTCTGCTTTAAATTTAACAAACACAAAAATCTTCAAAAGGTAATGGGCAATTGCCTGGCTCAGAACAAAGTCAAGTACGCCCTACTAGATCTAGATCTAGATCTAGATCTATCTAGATTTTCTAGATCTAGATTCTAGATCTAGATATATATCTAGATCTAGTGGAGGTCTAGATATGATCTAGATCTAGATCTAGACTCTAGTAGATTCTACTACTACTAGAACAGGTGAAGTAGATCTAGATCTAGACCTAGAATCTAGATCTAGATTTAGATTCTAGATCTAGTCTAGAATCTTGGTCCAGGGTATGGGGGTGCATGGCAGCTCGTTTTCTTCCACAGTCGACAGCACAGAGTCTTCTTCATTCAAACTTTCAACTTTCCTTCTAGAAATCTAGATCTGGTTAGCCATTATCTTGAGCATTAAAATCATCAACTGATTTGTCACCTGCACCAGTGAAAGTTTCAAAAAAGTTTCGACGTGAATGTTTACTCGGGCCTGCCATTTCGACTGACCGTTTTTGACACTGTGTTTACAGGCGGTAACTAAGAGTTCCTAAGCCCAGCATTATGTATTTTCATAATAAAGAAGAGTTATAAAGGCACAGGAAGCACCTCGTGGTATAAATGTTTCGTTGTTTTCCCGCTCTCGGAGTAATTATAATAGTTGTAAAGCACATAACAGAGCATTCTGGAGAATGTGAATATTATGCGCTATACTACCTAAATGCAGTTTTTCTTCTTCTTCTTCTTCTTCTTCTTCTTCTTCTTCTTCTTCTTCTTCTTCTT
>NW_004798106.1:230042-241647 GCF_000002075.1 Aplysia californica | reverse complement strand
GGAGGGGGGAGCGAGAATCAGCAACAAAAATTAAAGAAAAAACAACAACTAATCAATTAAACTATCAAATACAACAAATACATATGTATTCATTTCTGTTAATATTCTTTAACTGTTGTGATATCTTTGTACTAACTTTCTCACATTCTCATTGTCAGTGTTGACTGATATAAATAAGATTATTTTCATGGTTCCAGAACAAAGGACATGCGACATTAACAACAAAACTAAACAAAAAACAACAACAAAACAACCCCTCCCTCCACAGAAAAAAACAAAATAAAGAAACAAAGATAAAACCCCAACAAATCAACAACCCCCAAAAAACCAAACAACCCCCAACAAAAGAAAGAAAGAAAGATAAAACCCCAGCTGACCAGACCATGTGAAACTCCACCACTCACCACAGCCAATGACTCTTGACTGGCTCTCAAAGACGCACTTCTCTGTAAAGGCTGTTTACTCCGTGAAGCTCTCACAGAGACAGGTGGCTTTCCAGAATTTTCTGCAACAGATTCTTTGGCTCGAGCAGATGAGACGGTATTTTGGGCACTCGATTTCGCACCGGATTTATCGTGCGAGTTTTGTTTTGCTGCGGAGACTTGCTTTCTGTCACCAACCTCGAGGTCGGCCCGAGATGTGGATGAGTTCGATCCGACGTCTTGCTGATGGTCAGTAGCCACGCCAGAGTTGAGTTCAGCCGACCGGGCATGGAACGGGGATGAAGAACTTTTCAGCTTGAGGAGTATACTTCGGTCGCCGTCTGTCAGCGACATGGCGCCACTGTGTGGCTGCTCCTTCAGTTTGTGAGTTACACTTCTCAGCGTGGAGTTCATGGACGACGTCGTGTTGGACAGAATCTCCTCGATGGCCTCGTCAATCTCTTCCTCAGCGGCATCGCGTTTCTCGTCATCTTTCGTTTCCGAAAAAGTTCTCTCCCTTCTAGGCCTCTGAACATTCAGGCCCTCTTTTAAACTCTGCGTGCGGCGTATGGTTTTGCCAGAAGCAGTGTACTCGTAATGGATTGCATCATTTCTTACAGTTTTTTCTTCAATACCCGAGCTTCGAGACTTTTCCTTGATGTACCTGGATTTGTTAGCCGACCTCTTTTTCTCTTTCTCTCTTTCATGATGGTCTAAACGACTCGAAGTTTCCCCTAAAAGCTCCGCCAGCTGACTATCTTTAACGGTCTTGTCAAATTCTGTGATGGCTTCAGCGGTCTTCGACAGCATGGAGACTTCTGGGATAGGCGTCAATTTTCCCATCAAGATCTCCCTCTGAATGTCGTTGTTATGCTGCGAGCCCACGTGGGTCATGTCACACAAGACGTCCTCCGACTCTCCGATATGTTCCAGCCCAAAGTGGAGCTCAGTTTCCCCCCGGGCGTGCGCCTGGTTATGGCTGTGCTGAGTCATGTCGAGGTTCATCGGGGGGAACCCGTCGTCCGTGACGATGGGGAGCTTCAGATCAAGTTGCGACTCCTGCCTTCGTTTCATCTCGAGAAATCTCGGGGAGTTGAGAGTGATCTTCTCTTTGAAAGCTTCCAACATGTGCTTGTTGAGGAGGTTGTCGTGTGATCGGCCGGCTGTGACCGGACCGTCCGTAGCTCGAGAATCTTCTTCGTTCGACCACTCGGAATCGCTGGAGTGGAGGTCAATCTCATCATTGACCTTCACGTCAGACTTGTCGATACAAGATGTGGACAGCTGCCATCCAATCCCAGATATCAAGGCCACGTCTGGCTTCTGTGCCTCTGATGAAATTTCAGTGGCTGTTGTCTCTGGCTGCTTCTTTTTCTTCCCAGAAATCCCTCTACCTCGCTTACAACTTTTCGGTCGAGCCTCTTTCTCTGATTTCGAATCTTTTCCTCTGGTCCCAAGTTTTTTACCAGCCGAGTTTTGCCTCGATCCCCCGGACGTTGGCCTCTTGTTTGATGAAGAATTTATGCTCGACTTTTTGGAAGTTTTGTTTGAACCCCCTGTGTTCCCTCTTGGCACCTTCTTCATCTTAACAACCGCGTCCTTGCTCGAGTTTTCCACGGTCTTAATATGAGCCTGGAGAAAGTTTTCAAAAGGATTCACGATAAGGGGCGTGGATATCGCTTGAGCATTATGGTGGTAGGTGCTAGAAGTAACGTCTGCTGTTTCCGCTATAGACTGTGGTGAGGATGGAGTTGTTGTGTGTGACAAAAACTTGATCTTCACGAGGGGCTCATTTTTGCGTGGAGAGAGGATAATATTGGGGTCTATGGGGGACGTTGTGATGACCGATTTTTCTTCTGTTTTTGACTGGTGCGACTGTGACTGCGGATCTGGGTTTATAGCGGTGTTTGGGTTTGGTTTTAGCTGTTGCTTTGACGGAGCCGAGCCCGAGGACTCTTTTGGTTTTTGTTGGCTTTGGGCTTGTTGGGTAGAGTCAACCGATTTTGAGACTGATTGCTTGTTTTGCGTTGGTAAAACAGAACTCTTTTCTTTCTGCCTTGTTCCAGAAGCTGGCAAACTAGGCTGAGCTTCTTTAACAGCTTGGCCAGCTTTGTTTTGCTCGTAGCCTCTGTTTGACATACTGAACTGAACAGATGATTTATTTTTAGAAGCACTGGCATTTGTTCGTGATGACGACGTTTCACTCGTGCTAGGTGGGTTCACCTTAGTCACCATGGACGACTTGTTGTTTCTTCCTATGAGAGAATCCTGACTACTTCGCACTTTGTTGGCCGAATTTTCCAGAGGTGATTTCGCTTTTGTCTGCTGAGAGGTCAAAGCTGAATTCTTCGTCTGATGAGTGAGAATAGTTTTCTCTAAAGACGCTGCTTTATTCACAGATCTCACTCTGGCTGACTCACAACCTTTGTTTACCACAGGCTCTTTAGCAGCAGCAGCCTTATTTGATAATTTGGCTTTTACGGATTCGGTTTTCGAATTTTCTGGCAAGCCCTCTCTCACGGATGGACTGTTCAGTTGAGCAGTTTCTTTAGCTTTCTGTTTGGCGATAGCTGCCCTCTCCTCTTGCCTCTGTTTGCTGGCACTGCCTTTCCTCTCCGACTCCTCTGTAACGACAAACATTGCACCACGTGACCCCGACTCTTTCGGCCTCAGATTTGGAGTAGACTTTGATGAGACCATGCCACCAGGTCTTGAGTGAGTATTTTTCCCGTAAGCACCGGCATCCTTTCTCCCTATAGAAGCTGCAGTGTTTGAAGCAACAGGATCTTCCTGTGAGTTGTCCGCTGTGGATTCCTGAGAAGATTCCAGAACCTGGGTCACAAACGCCGGCTTAGCGGACAACGGCGGACGCCCGGGCTGAGGTGGCATTGACTGCATGTCTGAGAATGTCTGCTCTCTCTCAGTGAGGGATGCGTCTTCCCGCCCTTGATCCCTGGCCACTCCCGTATCATTGCAGGACGTCTGCGGTCTTTTGTCCGACTCCCCAGCAGGAGCGGTGCCCGATGACCTTTGAGACAGAGGGCCCGAATAACTTTTGGAGGTCAAGGACGACTTCCGAGCTGACCTTTGGGACGGGGTACCCTGCTGTGGATTCTGAACCGACTTATTCAAAGCTAGAGCTGCCCTGCTTTTTCCACTAGAGATTTTGGAGGCTTGTGAGCTCTGTTTTGTCTTTTCTGAAGGCTCCGTGTCAAAAATGAAGTCTTTGTCCCAGTTTTCCATTTCCGTGCTCTGAACAACTCGGATCTTCCCACTGAAAGGGGCAACTGGCTTTTGGGCTGAAGATTTAGCAGCGTTTAAAGTTTGAGCATTATCATTTGGAACACTGGCTTTACTTTTCTCTAGTACACTTCTTGAACCGGCATTCTGAGAGCTAGTTTCATTTGAGACAGATTTCTTCAAGGAGTTTTCCCTTGAAGTATTTTCATTAGAGACGGGCTCTTTTGGCGAAGTGTCCTTGGAAGCAGACGGTTGCTTCTTCCTGGAGGAACCCTGTGGCAAGCAAAAGCGTTGAGACAGAGGTTCGTCGTATGACGTCTGAGGGGAGGAAAAACGAGGGGACACGTTGTCCAAACTTTGACTCTTGCGCATTAGACTCGTCTGATCAGGAGTGCCCAGTGTAGAGCCCGACCCATCCTGCAAAACATTCGAGTTCTCATCTGAAGATAAACCTTTTGCTGCGTGTTTCAACGCTGAACTGGGGCCAATCCTCAAAACACGGGTCCTAGAGTTCAAAGCAGAATTTTCCGATTTACGCCTCACACGCTGCGACTGCTCTTTTATCACAGGTATACAGTTCTCACTGTCTTTACTGACAACAAAGTTTTGGTTTTTATCAACCGGAGAGTTTTTCGCTGCCCCCGAGGCATGCAGCTCCTGTAGCGTGGAGAGACTCGGGTCCCGTTTGAGAGATCTGCCCGGAGAGTGCGGCACTGACGGTTGATCCCGCGGGGAGGAGGAAGACAAACTGCTGCCGCTGGAGGACGTCGGGTAACTCCCAGAATGCATCTCTCTCGGCCGGCTCTCCTCCAGTATGAATTCCTCCTTGAAGATGGATCGAGATCTCAGGAGCTCGAAGGGGGAGTCCAGTCTGCTGAAGTCTTTGTATCCCTGGGAACACAGAAAAAAACATTTCTACGTTAAGAGTGATTTGTGAGATGTGCTAACAAAATGAGTTACTTCTGGCAATCCATGAATGGAGATATCAGCCGAAAATCAACACAAGTGTCATATTTGTAGACTCTAAGTCAATGCCATTCTCTTCAAGTTTAACATGTCTTTTATCATTTCATACTGATAAATTGTAAAACTTCAACCTATAAATTTGATGATTCTATTTCCATCGGTCTAAAATCTGAGAAAGCCCTCATTTTGTCAGCACACTTCACATTTTAGTTTTAGTTTTACAGCACCTGCAACATAAGTAGATCATATAAGTGATGAAGATTAGTGATGTTACTAGAGAGCAACATACAAAGAAAAACAGGAGGAGAGATAAGGACAATAGATGTTTGAAAAGAAAGAAGGAGCAAACCACGCCAGAGCACCAATAAACAATTGTGAAGTGTGCCGACAAAAGGAGGGACTTCTCAGATTCAAGCCTTAAGGAAATAGATAAATCACGCTTATTGGTGAAGTTTTTACATTTTATAAGTATGAAATTATAAAAGAAAGGTTATAGTTAAAGAACGTGGCATCAATTGAAAATCTACAAGTTTGACCCTAATGTCGATTTTTGGCCAATATTTCCATTTGTGGATTGCGAGAAGTAACTCATTTTGTTAGTATGCCTCACAACTCAAAGCGAAGAGAGTAACGGAAGGAAAAGAAAAAAACGATGCATGTAAAATAAACGATGACATTGTAGTCAAAATTGTCAGAAACTGTCATATACCATTGAAGAGAAAAGTAATTGCCTTAGAGAGGTGGACACCTTGGACAGAGTCATTGTAATATACAACAACAAAAAAACGCAACAGGGATAGTGGGAAAAGGCTAATTGTACAGGTGGTCAGTGTAGCAGGCTCGACTAATTCCACGGGCACCTTCGAAATCATTACCTTTCAAATTTCAACTAGAATCATTACACTGCTGTTAATTTTCTACAGTTCAATTAACGCAACTTGAATTATTTATAACATGGACAGTGAGGAATACAATTCAATAAAAAGACAAATTTAGTCAATAAAAATTCTTTTCCAAATAGGAATCGAACTTATTTTGATAAAGGCATTTTATTTCACCCAAACATAAAAACCAAGGTAAATGGAACGGACTGCCCAAGAGTAGAGCACAAAAAGTTGTGGCGTCGGTGGCCTAGTGGTTAGGCTCTTGGACTCGCAACCGTAAGGTCGTGGGTTAGAATTCCGTCAGGGGCCCCAATGTTGTGTCCTTGGGAAAGGCACTTTGCACAAATTTTCCTCACTTCACCCAGGTGAAAATGGGTACCCAGCTATAGACAGTGAACGATCTTGTCAGTTTGATAGTGTTTGAGCGCGTGAAACCCGCAGCTTGCACTGTATGCTTCCGCGGAAGCTGAGAATGTTTCTGAGTGTTCTCAGAGTGTCTGCTGGGGTAGTAATAGTTGTAAAGCGCATAGAGCATGCTTTTGAGCATGGATACACGCTATATAAATGCAATTATTATTATTATTATCATTGTTATTATTATTATTATTATTATAAAAAGTTACACTAACTGAGGAGAAAGTAAAGTCCAGAAAAGAAACAGAAAATACACAGAGCAGGTTAGCCACAACTAATATAGGGTGGAACAGAAGACAAATGCTGAGAATGATAGCTGTTTGCCCAACCTTCTTTCGCCGAAAAAAAAAAGGAAATAAGTGGGAAAAAAATGGAAAAAAAGCACCCCTGGTGTACGAGAATAGGGTAAAGTATATTTGTACATAAAGGAGAAAATGAGTACAGCTGTACATAAAAAAAATGACCCCTTAACTCCTTATCTACGGCAGACCATTCTAAGCGGCTCGCGGTTGGAACCGCTGTGCTGGTAAGCCACGAGCACAGGCTCGGGACCATTCATTTACGACGACATTCGACGTCAAATTACTTTTCAGCAACTGCCGAAAAACAGGTATATTTTATAAGCATTCCATTCATTATGTGAAGAGCTACCAAAATAAGTTCACTTCTTTTGATTTAATGACCAATTTATTGACGTATACGTTAATTTTAGATTTTGTATAAAAAAAGGGCCCTGGCATAGTGGGTTGACCCCCCCCCCCCCCCCCCCCCCCCCGAGGTAAAGAGTTAAAGTACATCTCAACTGCTAAGTGTAAGACCCTATTATATATCACTTTTATAAATGGCATGAGGCAGAGTTTTACACTAAGATAAGATAAGATAAGATAGAATAGGGTAGGGTAAGACAAGATAGGATAAGATAAAATAAGATAATTCATTATGGTCCCAGACGAAAATTTTCCTTGGCTGTACCGGACCGTAAAAACACATGCAGGTATACATAAAAATTAAATTATATATATTACTCTCATTAAAATTCAATAAGAAAAGAAAGGTAAAGCTGTCAGTCTGTAAATATATGAAATGATCAGGTTAAGTACTCACCTTTGAGTCAAGCGGTGAGGACGACTGAGTGATGAAAGTCACAGGCTCCGGAGCCGTTGAGGAGAGCTTCTGACTAGACTTCGGGGTACCGCCCTCAACCTCCGAGTTTCTTTGCTCTGTGAGAAAAACATGTTAAAAAGAGAAAAGATTAAATCTTTTTCCTTCACTGTTGTTCATTTCAGATTTTTATCACTTGAAAAAAAGAAAATGTTTTTCTTTCCAATTTTTATACCAAGGATTTCTTATTTTTCACCAAACTAAAATGTGGTAAATTCCTCAGAAAGATACATGTATGTAGATGTGGGAAACAAACAAATAGCACATCTTTACGTTAAAGAAATTTTGAGCCAAGCGATGATGTGATGTTGCTGTTTATGTTTTACAGTCTCATTGACACAACTTACATCATTTATAACTTGTTTTAAAGTGTCATGAGATATCTTAAATAAATAGAAATCAAGAATTTCAAGTCCAAGTCGATTGTGGCAGCTTATGTTCATATAGAGAAATTCTATTTTGGAAGCGTCCGGCGGCAATAACCCTGCTCACCATCCAATGCTGGGAGCATCCCATACCAGTGACAGCTGTTTCATTTCATTTATGCCGCAGTGTCAGTTTTAGTCTTACTTTCAAAAGCTACTGTACTTCAACCAATTTCACAGACAATTTTCTCCAGTTTTGAACAGCAATATATTTAGAAACGTTCCATAAATCGAGTCCATGATTTGTAAAAGCTTGTATGTGGTTGTGCAACTGTTTACTTACGATGCGGGCTGGGCAGGAAGTGGTCACATGACACGGCTAGGTCGGCCATGTTGGGCATCGGAGGGTCAGACCCTGACCTTCGGTGTCTGTTCTTTGACCTTTTTCTGTCAAACATAAGAGAAGAAGAAATTGTGAGATTATTGTTTGTCTTTTTGTTTGTTTGAGTAAAGAGAAGAACATCGACACAATAATGGTCATTCAGAGCTGGGGAAAAGTAAAACACACAGACAGAAACAACAGAGAGAAACCTACCAGTTGCACCCTCCAACCACCCACATGGTGAGATTTTTAAAAATGAATAAAAACATAGTTATAAAAAAAAGACTCACAGTATTGAGTGACTATATAAAGATATAGTGAAAGCAATTGATAAAAAAATATTTCCAGTGGTAAGTAAATATATAATCATAAAGCGATCAGAAAAGACTCGCCTAAAAAAGAAGAGTAAATTTATACAAGCAATAAAGTGATATCTTGGAACAATGTAAATCAATTACAGAAGGGCTTTTTTCCATTGCTTCCTCTTAGAACCACTGAAATAAAGGTTCAGGACTGAATTAGGCTTCTGAAAAATAAACAAAGTACCAAACAAAAACAAAAATATCACCAATGAAACTTTCTTTTCGAGACAGAAGAAAGTCCGAGAACCATACTTCCTTGTCAAATCCAGAATCCACACTGACTTATATTAATTTGATTAGTAGCAATGCAGAAAAAAGAAATTGAGCCCCCCAGATCATGTGTAATTACCGTGGTCTGCTGGAGACTGGGGTTCGGATCTCGTCCAGTCTCCCTTCATCCGCTGGCCAGGGGGAGGAGAGAGGCATGCTTTGTCTGCCCACACCTGCAACCACAAAGGAAAACAAGCCTGAGTCATGAGGTAGAAAATGTCACATCCAAAATGAGGAATTCATTTGGTTTCATACATGTGTGAGGCATCGTAGTGAAATCAGGCACTCGTCAAAATAATAAAATCGAGGAAATTGGCATTTTTCCTCCGACTTGACAATTTTTATCAAATTTTCTTATTTTTTGGCTCAGAACCTTTTACGTCTATTTAAAAATACTTTTCTGAGTGGATTTTTTCTGAAAAATAATTATAAACACAAAAAAACATACCTCTCTTAGTTTCTAAGGACTCTCAAGCTATGGAAATCACCAAACTTAGGCTACCATTTTTTCGCAAATTTTACTTCAGAAACCAGGTGAACTCCACCTCCTTCAATCACAAATATGTCGCCTCCTATTCAAGACAGGATTGTTACTTTTTACATTGAAAACAATACAGAAGAACAAGCTTTTATATAATACCAATTACCAATAACTCCACATGCCCAAATCTTGACGAGTGCCTGATTACTGTGACACATATACACATACTGTACGTTAAGTCTTTTATCAGTCAACAACACATCCGGGGTATACATCCAGACAAATTTTGTTGGCAAGTCGCTGAATGTACAAAGCTCAAATAGCAATATTTTTAAGAGAGGGAAAAAACTGGGGGGGGGGGGGGGGGGTTCTTTTCACAAAGCACCTACAAAATGGGGCTTTTTTATTTTGTCTTTTGAGTTTTTTTTGCCATTTTCTTTAACATTTAGAATTTAAACTTCTGCAAAATATTTCTTGAGTACATGCAACTGACACCATATATTTTTAAAAAACTGCAATTTTTCCTTTAAAATCAAAATTTTGGACTTGGAACATCAGTCCAGGTGGCCAATGGTTGATGATGCGGTAATGACTGCGGAAAAGTTCTCATACTGGTAAAAAGTAAAATTCTGAAGACTGTCAATTTTAAGATAATATATTCATTAAAAGATTTTAAATATGACAGTCAGGATTTTCCACTCCCACGTTCCATGTAAAAATAAACACAATAAAAGATAATGATAATATTGACGATAAATCTAATTTATGTTACACACTTTTATCTAAAAAGAGACACCAAAGATCGTACATAACAAGATAGTTCACTGAGCCAAAAATATGTCCACGGAATTCCATGCATTGCTTCAGATGGTGCTGCAGTCTTTGTTTTGAAGCTCTCTTTCATTTCTCCAGAAGAAAAATAGGAATAGCACAGTTTGTTAGTTTCATTTTTATTGTTTTTCACACAAGTAGGGTAACTCTGATCACGAAGTTCGCTCTTTTCCGAAGAGGGCACCACCGAATTTTGAAGACACTTTTTTAATTGACTCAAAGAGAGGAGTGAACTATCTTGTTATAAACGATCTTTGGAGACACTCAATGTGCAACGCAATAGAAAAAAAAATCACATCTATGTCCAAACTACATCAATGGTGCAGTGGTTAGGCACTTTGCTGTCCTACACAGAACACTGACCCAGGTTCCATTCCCATTTGAGGAAAACTTTTATCGAGTATCTCCGGTCTTTTTCTTGGTACGTTAAATCTCTCTCAGCCTGGGCGGACCCTGACAGAAAGGTCAAAGCCCGTCTCCTAAAAAATCTAAACAGTTTTGACAGAGGTGAAAACATGGGTAAAAGTTAGTCACAACCATTTTTCCTGACACTGAAAACTTTCAAACTCATAGCATCTCAAGAGGCTTTGCTTGAAAAGATTATCAAATCACCCCTGTAATGTCGATTTATGCCCAAACTCGAGCAGTGGAGTTAAAAAGTCTGACTTTTTTTAGACAGTTGTCAGGTAAACGAAAGAAACGCATGCTTCATGATATGGACGCTAGTCCAGTCAAGGACGGCCGTCACCGGCTACCGGCACCATGATGCCGGTTGGCTTAGTCTTGCCGGAATTTCCGGCCACAGCCGGCAAACTTTTATCCATGGTGTGAAAAGCACCTATATTTTTTTAGACGTTCAAATTTCAAACACATGCACAACTGAGAAAACACAAGCAGGCGTACCCAGCTTTATGTCGGACATAGAGCGACCTCGAGACATCAGCTGGTGACGGGCGTCCTCCAGCGACGTGAGAACACTGTCTGCTGATAACCTTGGGCTCTCGCGGTCATGACCTTGAGACTGGGAGTACTCTGGGCTGGTGCTGCGACCGATCTGAGGCAGGATCTTACTGCGGGTGGTCCCAAGCATACGAGTGCTCTCTCTGTGAACAAGCAGCAGTTTGTGTGACTTTTTTCGTGACTTTGTGACTTTGTGTGACTTTGTGTTGTGACTTTGCGGGACTTTGTGTGACTTTGTGTTGTGACTTGGCGTGACTTCGTATGAATGCCACTGTGAGCATTGAGGGGTGGGGGGGACACATTTCTAAAGAAAAACTTTTAAGAAAAAGATGCAAATTTTGTTCATAATATAGGAGGATCCTATGGATGACAAATCTCTTTGGAGAGGAGGAAGGGAAGGAGCATGGGGATGAGGGGAACAAAGAGGAGGAGGAGGAGGAGAAGATGTACTTATGAGGAGGCTGCCTTGACGAGAAAGAGAAGGAAGAGGTGGTGGATGCCTCGGTGAGGATGTGTAGGAGGAGAAGGAGGTGGAGGGGGATGCGTTAGGGAGGTAGAGGGAGAGTAGGAGGACAAGGAGGGAAGTGGAGGGTGAGGAATCAATGTCGTTATTTGTTTAGGGAGGGGGAAGGAGGAAGAGACAAGTCACCTTCAACTGACCTAATTCTCCATACAACAGCGCATAAAATGAGCATCTGAGAGTTTGGACACAAAAAAATTCTGTCCAGGTTTTTTTATTTTTGTTTAAAAATGAATTGTGGTTTGAACAGTAACATTTCTGTTAACAAAAAACTAAAACATATTTTTAAATCCAGTCAAAAATCCACTTACCTTTGTAAAACAGGATGCGCGGCTTTTAAAGCTTCT
>NW_004798106.1:216473-224942 GCF_000002075.1 Aplysia californica | reverse complement strand
AGGATAAAAGTTTTTAAAAAAATCTATTATGATAATGATAATAATAATATTAATAATAGTAAAAATGGGATGACGACATTGATCTATCTGTTTTTGTATCTGTGTACAATTATGCATGTATGTATTTATGTATGTTTGTATGTATGTATGTATGTCTGTTTGCCATTGTAAACCAAATTGTCCTTCTGGGATCAGTAAGAATGTGGTTTATTTTTTTGTCAAAACTGTCTTTGTTTGGCGCTCATATGACCTTATGCAGTTGCGAGCGCTGTAAAACCTGTACTAAAACAAAAAACAAATTACCTTTGTGTGTTTTCCCAGTGGTCAGACAACTACTTCCGGGCGGCCCTGGTAGAGGCGCTGGCAGCCAGCATCACCCCAGCGGTCACCAACGTGTCTCTCATCACTGGGTACGTCCAGAGTCATCTATATTTATAGATAAATATGTATATTATTATCTGACGCAACATAGTGAAATCAATCGCTCGTCAGAATACGGAAATCGAAGAAACAGGCATTTTTCCCCCCATTTGGCAATTTTTATCGAATTTTTTTTTGGCTCAACACCTTTTCAAAAACACATTTTTGTGTGGATTTTACTGGAAAATTTTAATTAAAAGCACAAAAAAATGTTAATTTTCAGTTTCCAAGGACTTTCAAATTATGGAAGTCACCAAAATATGTTGGCCATTTTCTTGCTAAATTTACCCCTGAAATCGACGACCCCGACCTCCTTCTATGGCAAATATCTCAACATCCATACATCGAAAGCAAGACAAAATGACAAGCTTTATGATAATAATGTCAATAACTCCTCATGCCCAAATTTTGACGAGCGCCTGATTCCACCGCGTTGAGATATATACACACAGTCAAATTTGGTCGCTTTTAAGGACAAGCGGGCTAACCTAGATTTTGGGGGTGTCCAGAAATCTTGACCTACACCAAAAGTGGGCATTGCCCTTCCTATAGGAGAAGTTTGGTTCCATTAGTTGTAGACAAAACTTTCCTTGTCTTTTAAAGAAACTGAACTAGGGGCAAAAACTTTACCTTTGATTTTCTCAAAACAGCATTTTTCGGGATAGCCCCCTTGTGCTTAAAAGCGACCAATTGTCTGAGACCCACATCAATTGTTGAGGAGAGGAATAGTATTTTATGGACGGGAGACTGTCTTTCACAGTGCCATAATGATAGTATATAATGCTTCAAAAAGCACGGGGGAGTATGGGAAGTAGCAGTTTGTCCTAGTGATTGTTTCCTAAGGTGTGGAGGAAGTCTAACATTCAGCAGTTGAGGAAGAGTATGTGGTATCATGTCTATGGGTGGTTGGCGGGTGCTCTGGTGTGGTTTGCTTCTTCTTTCCTATCAAAAATCTATCGTCCTTATCTCCCTTCCTTCTTTTTTGTGTTTGTTACTCCCTTTTAACACCTGTAATCTTCTGGCGATCATATGACCTTATTGTGTTGCAAGTGCCATAAAACTCTTACGAAGAAAACAAATTATCTCTCCTCCTTCTTTTTTGTGTTTGTTACTCTCTTGTAACACCTCTAATCTTCAGCACTTATATTTGACCTTATTGTGTTGTAAGTGCCGTAAAACACTTACTAAAACAAAACACAGAGTTTCAAAGCAAATGTCATTCTATGCACCATCTCATGTGTCTGTTTGTTTGTGTGTTTGTTCGTCAGGCGTGTTGCGACGGCGGAGACGCTCAGCCCCGACACGCGACTCATAGTGGAGGAGGTGGTGAGGGCGCTCAACCTGGAGAAACTGATGCCTTCGTACAAGTACACTGTCACCTGCAGGTGGGTCTCTCTCTGTTTGTCTGTCTGTCTGTCTCTTTCTCTGTCTTTCTCTCTCTGTCTCTGTCTTTCTCTCTCTGTCTCTGTCTGTCTGTCTGTCTGTCTGTCTGTCTGTCTGTCTCTCTCTCTCTCAACTTGGAAAAATTGATGCCCTTGTTTGTTTTTTGATCATTTTTCTCTTTCTCCTCTCTCTTTTTTTTTCTCTTTTCTTTTCTTTCCTTTCATCTTTCTCCCTTCATCTCTCTCTCTCTTTTCTTTTCTTTCCTTTCATCTTTCTCCCTTCATCTCTCTCTCTCTTTTCATTTCGTTCCTTTCATCTTTCTCCCTTCACCCCTCTCTCTCCTTTCTTTTCTCTCTATGCTGATATCTTTCTCTCTCTTGCTCTCTCTCTCTTTTTTTGTCTTTCCCTCTCCCTCTCTGTCTTGTGTTCCCTGCCTCACCCACCCTCTCTCTTTTTCTTTCTGTCTTTCCCGTGGTCCCCCTCCCACTTCCTTCTCCCCCTCTCCTTCCTTCCCTCCCTCATAAAGTTTATCATGACAATGACAATGTGTCAATATTCATTGGGGCCCCTCCCCCCTTCCCCCCTACATGGGTGGTTGGCGGGTGCTCTGGTGTGGTTTGCTCCTTCTTTCCTCTCAAACATATATCGTCCTCATCTCTCCTGCTTCTTTTTTTTTGTTTGTTACTTTCTTGTAACACATCTATTCTTCAGCACTTATATGACCTTATTGTGTTGCAAGTGCCGTAAAACTCGAACTAAGACGTGTACAGACACTCTTCCTCTCCTTTTCCCTTACCCCTCCCCCCCATACAAAACAGATGTGTTCTAGTGGGTGATTGGCGGGTATCAAACACCTATCGTCTGGATTTCTCCTGCTTCTTTTTTGTGTGTTTGTTACTCTCTTGTAAAGGCGACATGGAAAGGAACTGGCCACCCTACCACAATATGCCAAAGGCCCAGGAAGTTGTCTCACTAATGAGGCAATCCCCAATGTCTGGATCGGATGCAGGAACAACTTTACTTTACTTTTTTGTCTCTTGTGACACCTCTAATGTTCTGCACTTGTATGACCTTATTATGTTGTAAGTGCCGTAAAACTTTTACTAAGACATGTTCTAACAAACATTTTCCCTCTCTCTTTCCCTCCCCCCTCCCCTCAAACGACTCAGACATGTTCTAGTCGGTGGTTGGCGGGTGCTTTGGTGTGGTTTGCTCCTTCTTTCCTATCAAACATCTATCATCCTTTTCTCCCCTCCTTTTTTAAAATGTTTGTTACTCTCTTGTAACACCTCTAATCTTCTGGCGCACATATGACCTTATGCAGTTGCGAGCGCCGGAAAACCTCTACTAAAACTAAAACTGAACTGTTACTATGACGTGTTTTTACATTCCCCCTGTCTCTTTCCCTCTCCCCTCCCCCGAGATACTCAGATGTATTCTAACACTCTCCCTCTCCCCCTCTCTCTCTCTCTCTCTCTCTCCCCCCCCCACCCTCTATCTTCACACAAAACTAACCGTCATATGGAGCGGTGTGAGACCACCGAAGCCCTTGATGTTGACCTCTGACCCTCCGTCCAGCAGCGCCACCACGTTGTCTGTGTTCCCCAGCTGCGAGGCCAGGTGTATCGGGGTGAACAGTCGCTTGTCCTGGAGCTCTGCACGACCGTCACAGGAACAAAAGAAGTTAAGACTCGGACCAAAGTCATTTGTGAGGCATCGTGGGGAAACCAGGCTCTCGTCAAAATAACCAGGCGTTTTTACGACAGTTTAACAATTTTTATCAATTTTTTTATTTTTTGGCTTAACCTCTTTTAGGTTCAAATAAAAACCCCTGTTCATGTGAATTTTACTGAAAAACGTTGATTAAAGGCACAAAATATGTCATTTTTTTGTTGTCAAGGACTCTTTAGCTATTGGAGTTATCAAACTTTGGCAGCCATTTTCTCATTAATTTCACCACTGAAACCAGGCAACCTCACCTCTTTCAATCGTACATATCTTGACTTCTATCTAAGATAGATGGGTATTTTTGTTTCATTAAAAGCAAGACAAATGAATAAGTTTTCAGATGATACCAATAACTCCACAAGCCAAAAATTGAGGAGAGTCTGATTCCACAGTGTCGTGACACATTTAATTTGTTTGTTTTTGTTTTCAGGAAGCGTTTTACGGCACTTGCAACCCTATTCGGTCAAATAAGTGCCGAAGATTAGAGGTGTTACAAGAGAGTAACAAACACAAAAAAGATGGAGGCAACCTCAGTAGTTGTTTGATAGGAAAGAAGGAGCAAACCACACTAGAGCACCCGCTAACCACCCACGTTTGTTTGTGGATTGCGACTAGACTGACGAAGTTTTGTGACTAGACTGAAAGAGGATTGCGACTAGACTGACAGAGGATTGCGACTAAACTGAGAGAGGTTTGCGACTAGACTAGACTGAAAGAGGTTTGTGACTAGACTAGACTGAAAGAGGTTTGTGACTAGACTAGACTGAAAGAGGTTTGTGACTAGACTGACTAGACTGAGAGAGGTTTGCGACTAGACCGAGAGAGTTTTTGCGACAGGACTGACAAAGTTTTGCGACTAGACTGAGAAAGGATTGCAACTAGACAGAGAGAGGATTACGACTAGACTGACAGAGGATTGTGACTAGACAGACAAAGCTTTGCAATTAGACTAGACTGACAAATGTTTGCGACTAGTCTGACAGAGTGTTGCGACTAGACTGAGAGAGGATTACCACTAGACTGACAGAGGATTGTGACTAGACTGAAAGACGGTTGTGTCTAGACTGACAAAGTTTTGCGACTAGACTGACGAAGGTTTCTACTGCTGGCACTGACCTATGTCCATCCCACCAGTGATGAGGGTCGTGACTAGTCGGTCAGCGACGCCCGCCCGGGACTGAGAGGCGTAGTGTAGGCTGGACCGGCCATCATTGTCCGTCACGTGGATGTTTCTGGAAAGAGATGATATATGTGAGGGTGCTGACAAAATGAGTTACTTCTCGCAATCATCCATACAAAATGAGATATTGGCCAAACGTCGACATTAGGGTCAAATTTCTATATTTTCTATCTACACCATATTCTTGAATTACAACCTGTCTTTAATTATTTCATATCTATAAATTGTAAAAACCTCACCTATAAGCGTGATGTATCTATTTCCTTAAGGCTTGAATCGGAGAAGTGACTCATTTTGTCAGCACGCTTCTCATATGTTATTCACTAAAGTTTACTTTGAGTCAGAGCAAAAAACCACCACATATATCAGGTACAGATCATGAATATCTTTCATTTCTGTCTATCATAATTTGAAATAAAACATAACATGTGTCACAATGCGGTGGAATCAGGCGCTCATCAATATTTGGGCATATGGGGTTAATGGTATCATCTTAAAGCCTGTTCATTTGCCTTCCTTTCACTGAAAAAAATATTTGTCTAAGTTGAATAGAAGGCGAAATATTTGCGATTGAAGGAGGTCAGGGTCGCCTGGTTTCAGGGGTAAAGTTAACGAGAAAATGGCCACCAAAGTTTGGTAACTTCCATAGCCTGACAGTCCTTGGAAACTGAAAATTTACATTTTTTGTGCCTTTAATCAATGTTTTCAGTACAATCCACACAAACATTTGTTTTTAAGAGGACGTAAAAGGTGTTGAGCCGAAAAAAAGAAAATTAGAAAAAAAAATAGGCCCAATGGCCAAAAACTGTAATACCGATTTCTTTTATTTAATTATTTTGAGGAGCACCTGATTTCACCACAATGCCACACATATGTGAGTCGTGCTGACAAAATGGGTTACTTGTCAGATTTCAACCTTATTGAAATTGATCCATCAACTTTATAGGTGGAGTTTGTACAAACAATTTGTAAGTATGGAATTCAGTTTAAGTAGAGGTTTTACGGCGCTCGCAACTGCATACGGTCATATGAGCGCCAAAGTATGGAATGATAAAAGACACGGTAGACTTGAAGAAAACGGCATCAATTAAAAATCAACTGCCACGATTATCATGTACAGATCAGGAAATCTCTGGCTGCGAAGTAGAGTCTGATCTGAATAATGACGATATTAGAGATACGTGTTAAAGAGAGGACTGAAGTTTGATTTACGAAAAGATTTCGATTCTACTGTCATAATTTGAAATAAAACATAATAACCTCATCTTTTGCCCTTCACCTATCTGTTCAAGATCTCAAGGTAAGCTATTTTTTGGTCTTTCTCTGCATCTTTTGCCTCCTACTGCTCAAGCAAGAGCAACACCTTTTCCTCCATTGTGTCTACTCCAATGTCCTTGAGACTGAATTTGTCTCTTGCTCATTATCTTTCTTCAGGAGTGCCTGTAACTTTTCACTGGACAAAATACATGATATATTTCCATTTCTCCCTTTGTGCAAAAGAACCAATCCCCCCCCCCCCCTTTCCAGGGCATTGCAGGGCAGTGCTACTGACTGAAGTTGTCTTTAGGTCACTCCCAAAGTGGGGATATTAACATGTTCTTATGCACAGTAGAATTGTAAATAGACTGATTTGTCAATGTCATGCTCATACTGTGCCGGAACAACATAGGGGGAACTGCTGCGTTTTCTTTCCTCATCCTTGCTATTGTCATTTTCCCTCTACCTTTTCCGTATGTTTGTCACTCTCTTGTGAACTGCTATTTCCGGGATGCCTTGATAGTCGAAGCAGAGACTTGGTGCTGTTGAGGATAGAGAGGTGAGCAGAGTAAGCCTGATTCCCCGTTTGGACTTCTCTGTTGACATCCACCCCTTGGCACTCATATAACCTTAAGCAGTTACGAGCGCCGTAAAACCTTACTAAAACAAAGCGACCACAAGACCCGAGACTCACGCGTTGGCCTTCATGAGCTCCGCAGCCACTTCCACAGGGCTGTAGTGTCGGTTCAGCTGCACGGACAGACGCTCAAACAGCTGCACGTCCCGCGACACCAGCATAAGGGGAGTCAACCCCTCTGCGTTCTGGCAGTTCACGTCAGAAATCTGCCGGCTGTCCTGGAAGCAACAAGAGAAAATGGCATATCATTGTTGAGTTGCACGAGCAGTAACTCACTCACTGTGTATAATCGTGATAATGGTCACTTTTGGCCAGGGATGAAACTCGAAAAACAGATACGTTGGACTAAAGTAAGAGGTACAGACCATCATACCAGAATACTTTTAGTAAGAGCTTTAAGTGATTCAGCTCCCAGTGCCACTCATAGCAGATGACTGACTGTGTTTTGACGCAGAGCTGTTCAGAGCAGCTCTTATCTCCTGCTCCCTTTCTTTCCATCACATTCCTCTCGTCTTTTTTCCTGACTGCTTGCACTTCAACACTTTTTGCTGGTGTCATTGAATAGTACTTTTAATTTAAAATGTTTCTATATGTTACACATTGGGTTTTATCAAATTTAGATATTACTTTATTAACTTTTTGTGAGACCACCCACGAGGTCACGAAGCGGTCACAAATTATTTGCCCCCTGAGTAAAAATTATCTGAGGGCTGAATTAGTAAAGGCACTTGCGACACAAATAGGCCGTGTAAATGTTGAAGATTAGAGGTGTTACAAGAGAGTTACAAACACAAATAAAAGAAGAAGAACGATAGATGTTTGATAGGAATGAAGAAGCACACCACACCAGAGCACCCACAAGCCTCCCATACACCAAAATGTAAAATTATCTGCAGCAGGGCAATGACTAGAGGTTAACTCTAAAAGATCCACTTGTTTGTCAGAGATATAACTAAGGATTAACTCTAACAGACTGACTTGTTTGTCTGAAGCAAAGAGAAACATATCCACACTATGATGCTTATTCAGTGCACAGACAGACAGACAGACAGACAGACAGACAGACAGACAGACAGATAGACAGACAGACAGACAGACAGGCAGACAGGCAGACAGGCAGACAGACAGAGACAGACAGACAGACAGACAGACAGACAGACAGACAGACTGACAGACAAGCAGAGACAACAGAGGGAAAGAACAAAAATAGGACCTACCAGTGGCGCCCTCCAACCACCCACTTACAGAGAGAGACAAAGAGAGAACAAACCAGTTTTCCTGATGCTCAAGTCAAGGAGGCTGTACAGAGCATCACAAACATCATATAAAGAAAGTAGAATTAAACAGGGAGGAAAAAAATATATATCTCGCCAAAATGATAAGATAGGCCCATCATTCCATTTAAAAAAGACTAAAATAGATCTACAAGATAAAATGAAAAAAAACATTATTTAAAAAAAATTATTTTAAGAAATTATTTTTATAATGTAGATCTAATCTATAGGTTTTGAGCCAACATATATTAAGAAATATAAAGAAAGCATAATTTTTTTAAAAATCAAACGAAAGCTCACCAGAATCGCGCGGACGACCGCCACGTTGCCCTGCCAGGCGGCCTGTAGAAGACGTCGGCTGGTGAGCTCTGTGGAGTTCTCGACCCAGTCCAGGAGCACCGTCTTCACAGGGGAAAAGGCCAGCTCCAAGGCCGTCTGAGCCTCGTAGTTACACAGGGTCGGGTCAGCGCCGTGACGGAGCAAGATCTCCACCGTCTGTGAAGTGGTGGGGTGGGGTGAGGTGAGGTGAGGGGAGAAGAGATGAGATGAGGTGAGGTGGGGTGAGGTGAGGTGAGGTGAGGTGGGGTGGG
>NW_004798106.1:211512-216330 GCF_000002075.1 Aplysia californica | reverse complement strand
TGAGGAGGGGTGGGATCAAGGTGGGGTGGGGTGGGGTGGGGTGAGGTGAGGTGAGGTGAGGTGAGGAGAGGTGAGATGAGATGAGATGAGATGAGATGAAATTTAATGAGATGATGTGATCTCAACCACTGTGCGTAGGCCTAATACTACCACCCTGCCATTGAGCATGGGCTCACTTGAAAGTTGAGGCTATCTATGTTCTCACTTTCTGATGTAACAACATGATTACATACCCGGATTAAGGTTTGTGTGTGTGTGTGTGTGTGTGTGTGTGTGTGTGTGTGTGTGTTTGTGTGTGTGTGTGTGTGTATGCACGCACCTATGCATGTGGTGCGTATGTGTAAAAGGGGTTTAGGAGGGTGGGAGATCAGTTAGCAGCAGCCTCCACCTAACAGCACTTCCATCATTCATTAACCCTATCTGTACGCCCTGGGGTCATTTTGTACCCTGGGGGTTGTATTGTTCACATTTTAGAATACTTCTAGTACGAAAATCTCTTTGAAACTTTCAATATTTCTCAAAAAATCTTTTTGACAGACTGCTATGCAAAGTGTACGGATTGGATTAACAAGTAAATTTCCTTTTTGGAAAGTGGTGGCACAGAGTTCCCCACGTCGTATGGATACGATAATAAAACACAATGTACTGATAGGGTACAGCATAAGCAGTTTTTACAATTTTACAGGACAGCTAAACAACTGAAGCTTGTTACCAAGATAATAAAAAAATTATTATCAAAATAGTACTCTTAAAAATACTGACTTGGGAAGTTTGCAAATAGAATGTTTTCTTAGTAACAATATTCAGTTGTTTGGTTCTTCTGAAAAGTTGTAAAAACTGCATATACTGTATTTTTTAAAATGACGGCAGCCAAAACTTGCTTCCCAAGGGAGTTTCCGTCAGACAGACCTCGCTGGCTGTACTAACCCTAGAGTGTCCACGTTTGGCTGCCCACATGAGCGCAGTGTTCCCCGTCCGTTTGTCCTTGCAGTTAATGTCCAGGTGGAACTCTTTTCTCTTCTCCAACAGCTGCTCCAACTTGCTGTAGTTGCCATTCTTATACAAAACAAAAAAAGAAATTATTATTAAAAAAACAAAATCAAAACAATAATTTTTTTTTTTAACCCCCAAAAACATGACCCTCAGATAGGGCAGACAGTGGACAAACATCCATCACTAATGAAAAGAGCAGGCTGTTGTTGTTGTTGTTGTTGTTGTTGTTATCAATCCAGCAATAGCTGGGCTCTCGCCGTGCTGTCCAACGCCATGTAGTGATGAGAGCAGATTTGTTGCAGTTGCTGTAATGTTCCGGTGAGAGCAGGCTAAGTCATTTCTTGAACACATCGCTGATTGAGCAGCTTTTAATTGTACTCACTTAGCCTACTCTTTTCCTTAGTGATGACTACATCTCTACTAAACTTGGAGGCTCTATTTTTCTTTTATTGAATTATTATAATTAGAGATTGTCATGAATATTATAATGAAAAAAAAAATCCCCCACTCTAACGACAACCTATCCAAGACAATCACCCGTACAAACGATCACTTCCTACTTCGCTCTTTGCAGGTTTGTCTTTGGGGATTTTTCGCATTGCAATGTCCGTGACATTCACCAATAATAATTATTCAATAAAAAAAAATGTTTAAGCAGAACCCCTTAAAAAATGCAATCACAGAAATTTACACTCATATAGAAAAGGTGTGCGCATTTATTAAAATGAATATACTTTTTGGCACGTCAAAATAAAAAGTTTCCCCATCTCTGCCGTACTGCAAAGCTTCCTCTCCATATCCCCAGATCCTCCAAGTTTTGTAAAGGTGACATCATCGTACTTGGCAGAGTTTTCACAGTAATGTGTTTTTGAATGGACATACAAAGTGTTTTGCCAGAATATATACTTAAGTCTACGGCATAAATGGGGGTGTTTTCCTACCAATAATAATATTATTATTATTATTATTATCATTATTATTATTATTTCAAAAAAACAAAAAACAGAAACGCACAAAAATTCAGGGACAAAAATGTGCAAATCAAACACCTATGATCATAAATGTTGCTCGTTGAGTAAAAATCAACGTTTGAAGAAAAGTAAACAAACAAATAAACGGATTTTTAAAAAAGCAAAACAAGCATACAAACAAATAAATATATAAATAAACAAATAAACTAATAAATTAATCAATACATAAATAAATAAATACATAAAATAAATAAATAAGTGTTTTATTTTCTCATTCCCACCTTGGCAGCGTTGAGAAGCACCAGCTCCACATCCCCGGAGCCCCCGAGTATCGTGGAAGCGATGTCGTAATACTTGGCCGAGTTGCCACGGGAAGAGGCAGACGGCGGACCTCTGCCCTGACCTTGACCCAGCCCACTACCAGCACTACCTTGACCTTGACCTGTCGACGTGATGCTGGTGGAGGAGGTAGAGGCCAGAGGTCGACCCCCGCCCCCGCCCCCTCCCCCGGAACTGCCGGAGTTCATGACCTCTGTCCGGACTGGTGTGACCTTGACCTTGGCTGCGACAACCTCCCCTCTGGGACATTCTCTCATCACAGTCTTCGCTAGGCAGGACAGCAGCTGTCGCAGCGGGCTCACTTACTCCGCCACTCTGAGGAAGGGAAGGAATAGAGATTCGAGATTACGATGTATGTTGGGGGGGGGGGGGTTTGTAAGAGTTTTACGGCACTTGCAACACAGTAAGGTCATATAAGTGTCGAAGATAAGATGTGCTACAAGAGAGTAACAAATACAAAAGAAGGAGTGGAGATAAAGATGATCGACGTTTGATGGGAAAGAAGAAGCAAACCACACCAGAGCACCCGCCAACCGCCCACACGATGTATGTATTCTTCCAGAGAAACGAGGGTGCGGTGGCGGAGCGGTTAGTGTGCTCGTCTCCGAAGCAAAAAGTTCGGGTTTGAGCCTCGGTTTGGACACCGATTATTTTCGCCCCCCTCCTGCCCACCCAGTAGTAACGAGTAACTGACTTTGAGTTGGGGAAGTAAAGGCGGCGTGGAAAGGAACTGGCCACCCTACCACAATATTATGTCGAAGGCCCAGGAAGTTGTCTCACTAACCAAGCAATCTCCAATGTCCGGATCGGATGCGGGAACAACTTTACTTTACTTTTTCTCGGGAAGCCGAGAAAGTTTCTGAGTATTCTCAGAGGATCCGCTCAGGTAAAACGACGGCAGTCACAAACTGGAAATTATGAGGGTGCCAATTTCAAAAGCTTGTGCACTCACAACTTCATATTATTCGTTTGACTGGTGGTTTATTGTTAAGTGTTGTTAAATGTGAAATCTAACAGCAATAATCAACAAACAGTCTGAGTCAACAAGCGTTCAAAATTGGTACCCTCACGATTTTCAGTTTGTGACTACAGTCGTTTTTTTTTTCCTGTAGTCTTCAGTTGTAAAGCCTATAGAGCATGTTGCAGAGCGTGGATGTGCGCGATGTAAATGTAATCATAATTATTATTAATGAGATGTGTTTGTGCTGAGTAATACCCAGAGATAAAATGGAAACAGAGGAAGAGGCAGGCCAAGGAAAAGATGGGGGTCAGAGAAACAGAGAAACATTAAATAAAAACAACATAACAAAGCAACAAGCAATGCAACAAATGCGAGAATTTTTAGCACTTATACGACCTATTTAGAGTTGAAAGTGCAGTAAAACTCTTACTAAAGGTAGTGTATGTGGTCAACAATGCACATACTATAATATGTGAGGTGAGCTGACAAAATGAGCTACGTTTTGCAATCCACAAATGGAGATATTGGCCAAAAATCGACACTAGGGTCGAACTAGTAGATTTTCTATTCATGCCATATTCTTTATGTATAAAATGCCTTTTATTATTTCATACTGACTCATGAATTGCAAAAAAAAAAAAAAATCCCTTATAAGAGTGAAGTATCTATTTCCACATGGCTCGAATCCGAGAAGTAACTCATTTTGTCAGCACGTTTCACATATCTTATTTTTCCTTTTTACATTTCCCAGTCTCTGTAAACTTACGGTGCCGAGGGGAGTAGAAAACGTCTCTCTCTTAGTCCCCCCCCTCTCTCTCTCTCTCTCTTAGACTCTCTCCCCCTATCTCTCTCTCTCTCTCTTAGTCTCCCCCCTCCCTCTCTCTCTCTTCTCTCTCCCCCCATCTCTCTCTCTTAGTCTCTCCCCTCTCTCTCTCTCCCCCTCCCCCCTCTCTCTCCCTCTCTCTCTCTCTCTCGTTTGTTGGCCCTGACGAGGCAAGATAAGAAGCCCGCCTCCTAAATGACGGACAAAAGTCAGTCTATGGGGGAGTAAAGAACACCTACATTAAAAAAAAATCTGCTCACGGATCTGTGGCTGTGAGGAAGAAAGTTCCCTTGATATAGATGCTAATGAAAAACACAACTTAAAACATTAAGAGAGAGAGAAAGAAAAAAAGCCTAAGGGGAAAAAAGAAGCTTGAGTAAGACATAGAGAGAAGCAGAAAGAAAACGAGATAGACAGACAGACAGACAGACAGACAGACAGACAGACAGACAGACAGACAGAGAAACAGACAGACAGACAGACAGACAGAGAAACAGATAGACAGACAGACAGACAGACAGACAGACAGACAGAGAAACAGATAGACAGACAGACAGACAGACAGACAGATAGGCAGACAGAGGGAGGCGTAGAAGGGGAAGAGCACAAAGACACATCCCCCACACACGCCCCACACCCTCAACACCACACACACACACACACACACACACACACACCCCACACCTTCAACACCACACACACACACATACACACACACACACACACACACA
>NW_004798106.1:208952-210217 GCF_000002075.1 Aplysia californica | reverse complement strand
AGAGAGAGAGAGAGACAGAGAGAGAAAGAGAGACAGAGACAGACAGAGACAGACAGACAGAGAGACAGACACACATACAAACACACACACATACACACACAATCACATTCCTCCCCCCCCCCCAAACCCCTCAACCCACAAACACACCTTCTGTACAACCCTGGCATGTCCCCGTCACTCTTATCCGATCAAGGTCTCAAACTAAGTTAGTGGGTGGTAGGCGGGTGCTCTGGTGTGGTTTGCTCCTTCTTTCCTATCAAGCATCTATCATCCTTATCTCCCCTCCTTCTTCTTTTGTGTTTATTACGCTCTTGTAACACTTCTAATTTTTGGGCACTTACATGACCGTATTGTGTTGCAAGTGCCGTAAAACTCTTACAAAAACTACACTAACCTTTGGTCTTCCTCTGCCCTTTTGCCCCTCTCTAACGGCTCAGTCCTAGACGGTCAATAGTATAACTAGTATAAGAACGTATAGGCTCAGTCATATGTCTCCTAGCACAAGGACAAAACAGCATCTACTCAAAGACATAATACGTGAGCGGTGAAATCAGGCGCTCGTCAAAATAATGAAATGGAAGATCGTAGTCTTCGTACTTTATTGTTTCGCCCGTTTGTCCATTTTTATCGAATTTTTTAATTTTTTTGGGGGGAGTCAACGACGTTTATATCCATTTAAAATCCATTTCTGCGTGGATTTTTACTGAAAACCATTAATTATAGGCAAAAACGTAAATTTTCAGTTTCCAAAAACTCAATTAAGCTTATGAAATCACCCAACTATGGCCGCCATTTTCTCTCTAATTTTACCTCTGAAACCAGACAACCCCCACCTCATTCAATAGCAAACTTCTCGCTAAAACAGCACCTGGACATGGATGGCTGGTGCCTCTATAAATAAACCATTGAAGGTAGCAAACTTCTCCACGTCTATTCAAGACACGTGAGTAATTTTTAATCGAAAGCAAGACAAATAAAAACAAGCTTTAAGATGATACCAATAACTTCATGTGTCAAAAAATAGACAAGCGCCTGATTCCACCATGCCGTGACACATTAGAACGTGTTTACAGATGATGGTTGGGAAAAGGGAGTCAGTGAGTCGGAAAGAAAGAAATGTGTTATAGGGCGCCACCCTTTTCTACGGTTGACTGACTTACTTGATTTTTATTTCAATTTTCCTAAGCCTATATTCTCAGCGGAAATATATTATTATGATTATTATTATTATATTTATTTTATATTATATCTATCTATCTATCTAT
>NW_004798106.1:205197-206578 GCF_000002075.1 Aplysia californica | reverse complement strand
GAGACAGACACATAGAAAAAGACAAAGAAAATAATGAAAACTGCACATCATTGTGACTTAACATTTTCTGTCTTTGACCCAACCAGAACGCCCGAAGCCTAGTTAGAAAAGTATAATTGGATGGGTTCTTCATCATTATAGTTACAGCCTTTGTATTATGAGTTAACTAATAAAGGCTTACTTATAGAGTATGCGCGCGCTCATAAAATAATTATTATGACCATATGCAGTTGCGAGCGCCGTAAAACTCATACTAAAACTAAAACTAAAATAGAGTATGCCCTACTGGTTCGTTGGTTTGTTTGTTGAGTATAGAGAAGCACATCGACATAGTAATGGTCAATTAGCTGGAAAAGGTCAGGCAGACAGAAATAACAGAGGGAAAGTAAAGAAGTAGGACCTACCAGTGGCATCCTCTAACCACCCACACAGGCAGACAGAAAGAACAGAGAGAAAGGAAAGAAGTAGGACCTCAGTGGCACCCTCCAACCACCCACACAGACAGAAACAACAGATGGAAGTAAAGATGTAGGACCTACCAGTGGCGCCCTCCAACCACTAACAGGGTACTGGCTATGTAGTAGACACTAAGACAGGATCCGTCATAACGCTTTAAAAAACCACAAACCCCACCCACCCCCCACCCCCTCATTTGGGTTTTTTTTAGTGGGTGTTTTACGGCACTTGCAACACAATAAGGTCATATAGGTGCCCAAGATTAGAGGTGTTACAAGAGCTAAACAAACACAACATAGAAGGAGGAGAGATAAGGACGATATGTTTGATAGGAAAGAAGGAGCAAACCACACCTGAGCACCCGCCAACCACACACCAAAAAAAATCAACAAAAAACCTCAAGAACTCACAACAACAAGTCCATCTTTCACACTCATAGTTCAATTCAACAAAACAGGAAATCTCTTGTTTTAGTAAGAGTTTTACGGCACGTGCAACACAATAAGGTCATATAAGTGACCAAGATTAGAGGAGTACAAGAGCGAAACAAACATAACATAGAAGGAGGAGAGATAAGGACGATATATTATTACGTTTGATAGGAAGGAAGGAGCAAATCACACCAGAGCACCCGCCAACCACCCACCAAAAAAAAATCAACAAAAAACCTCAAGAACTCACAAGAACAAGTCCATCTTTCACAGGGTGCGTGTTCCCCCCTCATAGTTCAATTCAACAAAACAGGAAATATCTGAGTGTCAACTTTTGCCACATATCGCAGTTTCAAAGGGCTGATCCATTTATAAACAAGGGCACTGATAACACCGTGGAGAACAGCACCAGACCAGGAATCAATAACAGGACCCCCTACTGTTGGGTGGACACGGAGGTACTGCTACACAGACGAATCATTCTGCCTCTCCCC
>NW_004798106.1:201115-204655 GCF_000002075.1 Aplysia californica | reverse complement strand
ACATACACACACACACACACACACACACACGCACACATACACACACACACACACACACACACAGTCTCACACACACACACAGTCACACACACAAGTAACGGGTCAGTGTCAACAAGACAAACTTGCTGAATCATTGACCGTCTTGGGTCCTGGTGGGAGAAACTTCTTTCTCATGTTAGTTTAGTAATGGTTGTTTTTTACACCCTCATCGACACAGTTTAGATCAATTTAGGAGGCGGGCTTCAAACCCTGCAGGCTGTCAGGGACAACCCAGGCTGAGAGGGATACGATGTCCCAGCAGACAGACCGGAATACTCGATAAAAATAATTATCCCCTCCCTCCCCTACCCATCTGTCATCATGGCTATCTATTATTATCTAATATTTTACTATTTATTATTATGTATTATTATTAATAATAATAAAAAATAGCATTTATACTGCGCATTTCCAATTTTTTTTTTTAAATGCTCAATGCGCATTACATCGAAAAAGACATCACATCTTAAAAATTAATTGACTTGCGCGTACGTAAAACAAAAAAATGTATATATGTGTAAAAATTTCTATGATAAAAACAGCCTCGCAGTGAGGTTGGAAATTATGCGTTATCGTGATCACTATTATCATTATATTGTATGATTTTCTCCATCAAGTGAGCAAAAGGGAGGATTCGCATTAGTATGTCAAAAAACAAAAAAGAAACAATCTGAAGCTCAAGAAACAATTTCAAAAGAACCTCAGACTTAATCTCCCCCCCCCCCTCTCTCACACACACACATCATGCACACACACACACACACACACACACACACACATGCATCATGCACACACACATATACGCGCATGCACATGTACACACACACATACACACAAACACACACCCAGACACACAAGCACACACACACACACACACACACACATCATGCACACAAACGCATACGCACGCCCATGTACACACACACACTCTTCCCGCACACATCCTCTCTTCCACGCACATCTGTGCACATAACCATGATAGAGAGAAGGTAAGGGGAGATGTGAGATTCCTCATGATTGTGTAGAAGATTCTCTACCTCTAAGAAGTTGTGACAGAAAGCCTGAACGCTTCCCTTCAGCAGCACTCTTCATTAAACATTGGGACGCTAAACTACTTAATTCTCATACAATGTCAGACAGTCAGCATTGCATGAACAAAGCCATTTCTCACATTTACTCGTAACTGTCTGGAGTTAACAAATTAAATAGAGGCTCAAAAAGGCTTCCGAGTTGACAGGAAATGAACTAACCACTTTCCTTAGCAGTATTTTTAACCCTACCCGGTAGTATTCTTCACATTTTAGAATACTTTAGCACGAAGATCTCTTTGAAACTTTCAGTATTTCTCAAAAAATCATTTTGACAGACTGCTATGCAAAGCGTACCAATCGGATTAACGGGCAAATTTCCTCTTTGGAAAGTGGTGGCACAGTTCCCCACGTTGTGTGGATACGATAGTAAAACACGACGTACGGATAGGGTTAATATTATATATATATATAGTCTAGTATAGCCCTCATTGCGAAATCAGCCAGCCATGGAAACCTTTTCATTATAATTCATGAACTTAATTTGTGCGAACTTATGTAGATTCTACGTTATAAACACACACATATAATATAGATATATAAGAACACATTCGGGACCTAAAAATCTGATCAGTATACCATGTGTGTCATACCGGTATACTGTTTCTATTAAAGATTGAATTTGAAAAAACAGATAATTTCAATGATTTTCCCCCCTTATTCGGGTGTTTCAAGAAAGAAGAAATGTACAGACAACTGAAGAAAGCAAAATTGCACCTTTACCGTTGTAGATCATTCATACAGTCACACTACCATTTTTTAAAATAAAAAGCTGTATATATATATATATAATAATTAAATTACTGAATTATATTTCTAAATAAATTTGAGGCAGGTTAAAGCTTTAGACTATGAACAATATTTTAGTTTACATTTTAAATTTAATGAATTTTCCATCAGAAGATGGCACTGGGAGTAATCTGCTTGTTGTCAGATCACCCCTTATCAAAAAGAATAAATAAACAGATAACTCAGCGACTTACTCTGATGAAAAGTTGTGATGACTGGATGGGATAAATTTCTCAGTTTTATGGGCTCGAATCTTTCCATTCAAACGAGGACATTGAACTTGGAACTGTGAGCAAGAGTCTGTTGCACAAAAAAAAGGAAACTCAAAGAAACAACATCTCTGAGTCTGAGCAGAAACAGTAGGCTATGGTAAAAACAAAACTCCAGAGGTTAAACTCAGCTGCAACAATAAACAATTCTCTGCAAATGCGTATCATAATATTTGGAATGGCTCGAGGCTCACACATATAAAGGCCATTGAATAACCAACATGCGTAAATGAAGAACAAAGAAATCTCTCCAACTTCCAGCACTTGTACTGGCTGCGTGCCAGAGCTGGCCAAAACTTCAGTTGCCAGCAAAGGGGAACAACTAATCGAAACATGTTTGAACCGAGTCCATCGACCGGCGATGACAACGAAAATATTTTACTACTCAAAATGTTGTATTCAAATGAACTAAATATTCAAGACAAAACAGCCAAAACACTGATCTATACAGAGAATTGTTAATTCAGTCTTCTAATTGATACTTTTTATTCGTAACACTATCTACAGTTAATTCTGTAGTCGCTTCGACTTGTCTTGGAAGAATGTGATTGCGACTTTGACAAGAATAAGAAACCAGAACAAAGTCATGACAGAGACAGAAAAAAAATGTCATCAGAACACCAATCACAAATCAATAGTCTTATAGCATTAAAGAGTATACCCACTATGTCACAGAAACAGTATTGTTACCCTTACCACATGCAACTGTGTAGTCTGTTTTATCCATAATGAAACGAAAAGCACGTTTGTTTACATTCGCTTAGAAACGACGCCACCGCCATTGCTCCATATGACTTTAAGCCCAGATTTTTTTAACGAACTCAGTCGTTTCTGGAAATACGCCCACCAAAATACCTCTCGATAAACACCAACACTTTCATCACTAAAGTCTTGAAAGTTTTGTATGGTAGGGGCAAAGAGTATTAAGATTTACTTTCTTAGAGAATAAGACGTTCTTTTTCTACCCATACTTTGTCATTAACTCAAACGTTTAGACATACGGTATAATTTCATTCTAAGAGAAATAAATCAATCGCAACCCCAGCAGGCAGATGCATTGAGGAGTTTCGTCGAGTGCAGTCTCTGTGAGCAAATATTACTTTCCGTTCCAGTAAACGATGATAATAGTATGTATCTGACATTTTTAAAGTATTTCATTGTGAAAATATAGTCAACTGTTTTCAAAGGATAATAATAAATATTCCGCAATTCCTGTTTGTGACGTCCTAGTGTTCTGGTTATTCCTTGAGATACATTATTTGAATCTTCTTTATGCCCAGATTAAGCAGCACATTAGCGCCCCTCCGTAAGCTTGAAAGACAGAGAAAGAGTTGACAAACACACAGACACAGAGA
>NW_004798106.1:187938-200693 GCF_000002075.1 Aplysia californica | reverse complement strand
AGAGTATTAAGATTTTCTTTCTTAGAGACCTTGACTTTCTTTCCTCTATCCTTACTCTCTCTTTACCCCAAATTCTGACTCATACGTTATCTTATCATTCTTGGCTAAATAAATCAATCGCTCGCCCCGGCAGTAATATGCTTTGAGGCGTTTCTTCGACTTCAGTCTCTGTGACCCTACATTACTTTCCGTTCCCGAAACCGATGATAATAGACAATATTTGACATTTTTCACGTATTCCCTTGTGAATTTACCAGTTACATATTCTCCAATACTATTAAATACACAGACAGAACAGTAGAAAATGTCCTGTTGCATCAAAGTTTTAAGTCGCACCACATACTGACATAGAGAAAGAGAGAGAGAGAGAGAGAGAGAGAGAGAGAGAGAGAGAGAGAGAGAGAGAGAGAGAGAAACAGACAGACAGACAGACACAGAGAGAGAGAGAGAGAGAGAGAGAGAGAGAGAGAGAGAGAGAGAGAGAGAGAGAGGGGAGAGAAAGAGGGGGGATGGAGGGAGGAGAAGAGATTTAATGTGTCACAAACCTTCTTGTGAGGTTGTGTCGTTCAAAGTGACAAGGACTGAGACGATACCTTGATAGCTAGGGTTGAAAAAATAACTGGAACAGATGGGTTACGAAGAAACACCAGGGTAGTGTAGGGTTTTTGAGAGCTTCCGAGCAAAGAAAAGAATACCCCCCCCCCTTTGCGGGGCGGTGCCACTGACTGAAGTGTCTTTAGGCCATTCCCAAAGGGGGGACATTTGTCATTCTAGTGTACAGTAGAATTGTAACATGCTCATAACTGTGTCTGAACTACAACAGGGAACTGTTGCGTTTTCTTTCCTTATCCTTACTATCGTCATTTCCTCTACTTCTTGTGTATGTTTGTCACACTCTTGTGACCCGTTATTTCCGGGGTGCCTTGGTAGTCGAAGCAGACTTTGTGCTGCTGAAGCTAGAGAGGTGAGCAGAGTAAATCTGATTCCCTGTAAGGACGTCTCTGTTGACATCCACCCCTTGGTGCTCATATGACCGTATGCAGTTGTGAACGCCGTAAAACCTCTACTAAAACAAACAAAGAGAAAAGAATGAAGAGCCATTGTCGCCGATGTCTGTTTCAGGTCTGGCAAGTTATGATGCTGATGACGAATGTAGAAAGGAAAAAAAAGGTTGTTGAGACACAAGAAGAAGAAGGGGGGAAAAAACCCTACGGTTTATTGCTGTAAATTAATTATCAAGATTTGTATAAATAGTTGAGAAATATTACTATTATTCTTTCAGTTTAAGTAAGAGTTTAACGGCCTTTGCAACACTATAGGTCACATGACATGTAGTGCCGAAGATTTGAGGTGTTACAAGAGAGTAACAAACACACAATAGAAGGAGGGAAGATAAAGACGATAGATGTTGGATGGGAAAGAAGGAGCAAGCCACACAAGAACATCCGCGAACACTCCACATTCTATTTGGTTTTGGAAAGCGTGGGGGGGGGGGGGGGGGTATTGAAAAAGGCGAGGCGTTTCGTCTATTCGATCTCCATCGGGAACATCACTATCATGGTTGTTGTATATTAATTTATCAAAAGAAAGGCAAAAAGTAGATAAAGACTTCGGTACTTCTGAAATTTTATGACACTGTAAAAACATACTATTATTGTGTTTGCCTTTTTCTGCTGTTGTGTCTTTATTAGGAGCGTGATTTTGAAAAATCCAAAATCGAATTTAAGTCTCATCATCATCACCATCATCATCATCATTGTATAAAGAAGGTATTTAAACAGTTAAGACCTTGTTGTATTTCCAAAAATATTTTTTTTTCACAGTTCAACGTTTCGCCAATAAGGCTTCATCAGGAACATAGTATTTGAGAAAAAAATAAATGAGTGATGACGCCACAGCAACAAAGTGTTCACTGTAAGTTACGTATTGGTGTGATTTGGACAATATCGGAAATATCATCATCATCGTCATCATCATCATCATCACATAATCATAATCATCATCATCATCATCATCAGCAGCAGCAGCAGCAGCAGCAGCAGCAGCAGCAGCAGCAGCAGCAGCAGCAGCAGCAGCAGCAGCAGCAGCACTGAATTCCTAATTATTTATCACGCAAGGAAAGGCAGACAGAAAAAGAGATGGGAAGACAACATACTGGAATGGACAGGTTTAAAGTTGGGCGAAACCCTTCGAAAGGCTGAAAATAGAGGAGGATGGAGAAAAGTGGTTACCCGATCATCCTTGGTGCCCCAACGGTCATATAGACTAAAGGATACATTTAAAAAAATTAAAAAGCAAAGTAAAAACTTCAAACTAAAGCGAGATTGTGGGGAAGTTTGCGATGCTGGAAAGTTGGATGACAATAATAACTTTCAGAGTACCTAGATACCAAGAGGTGTCATCTCTGACTCAAAGGTTGACGTGTAATGACCTTCCATCCTTCACGGTCGCGAGCTGCCGGTGCACACTCTGCCATATCCAGTCCAGTCCATGTTGTTATGTTGTCCGTCCATGTTATTCTTTGCCTTCCTCTGGCTCTCCTGCCACACATCTTTCCTTTTCGCAGTACATAGCATGAAAAGCCATCTATATACTTACAGTTCATGGCTGGTACGCTCTTGTTACTGACTGACTCCTGATTTTGACACCAGAGACGTCGGTGTAGTTCGTGAACAATCGGGAGTCCTTTAGCGCTCGTCACCATCATCATCATCATCATCATCATCATCATCATCATCATCATCATCATCATCATCGTCGTCGTCGTCGTCGTTGTATACAGAGAATATAGATTGTATGTCTCCTCCTCCTCCTCCCCCTCTAAAAACGGCCCCAAAAGGGTAAACATTTTGTTTTCTGGACTTAGTGCGTGGAACAGCTTTCCAAACGAAAAAGAACACTGACTTAAAAAATTATTACAATGTGTAAAAATGACAACCCGCTCTATCCATGTTTGAAGCGCTCACTGGATCGCCTGGCTTTGCGACCAGACCCGATCTGACTAGTTCGATCAGTTGAATAAGTGGGCATTGCTTTTAATGGAAACACGTAGCTTGGGTTTCAATCAAAGAGCAAGATTTATCATAATTGGTCGCTTTTAAGCACAAGGGGGCTATCCCGAAAATGCTGTTTTGATAAAATCGAAGGTAAAATTTTTTCCCCTTGTTCAGTTTCTTTAAAAGACAAGGAGAGTTTTCTCTATAATGAAACAAATATACACACCGGTGAAACCAAACTTCTCCTATATGTAGGGCAATGCCCACTATTGGTGTAGGTCAAGATTTCTGGAAACCCCCAAAAATCTGGGTTAGCCCGCTTGTCCTTAAAAGCGGCCAAGTGCAAATGTAACTAATTGTAGACGTTTTACGCTGTTTTTCGCCCCCCATCAACACATTTAGGTCAAACAGAAGGTTGGCGGCTTTGACCGTGTCTGCCAGGGCCATCCAGACCTGAGAGGAACACAAATGCAACGTCCAAGCAGACACGGGGAAATTCTCGATTTAAAAAAAAACAAAAAAAACAACAACAACCCAACAATAACAACAAGCAAAACAAAAAGGAAAAAACGTCCTCACATTATGTGGATCCAACTAGGACTTAATGAAGTTGAAAGAAATCAGCGTTTTGGGGATAAATGGGCAATGTTTTTCTTACTTTCTTTTCTTGGCTCAACACCTTTTATGTCCATTTAAAAGCAAATTATTGTGTCGATTTTACGGAAGAACATTGATTAAAAGGCACCAATTTCTCGCTAATTTTACCTTTGAAACCAGATGACCCTGACCTACTTCAATCGCAAATATTTCGACTTCTATTCAACATAGATGGATATTTTTTGCACCAAAAGGATGGCGAATGAACAGGCTTTAAGATAATATCAATAACCCAATATTCTCCAAAATTGACGAGCACCTGATTCCGCCACGTCATGACACTGATGTACTCTGTGTCCGACCCTTGCTGAGACAGACGACGATACAGAAAGTTGTGACGCGTGTCATTCAGACTCTCACACTCGCAACCGCAAGGTCGCGGGTTCGAATCCTGGCAGGGACTTAAGTTGTGTCATTGGGAAAGACACTTAACTCAAATTTTCCCCACTTCGCCCAGGTGGGAATGGGTACCCAGCAGCTATAGACATTGAAAGATCTTGTCAGTGTGTTAGTGTTTGAGCATTTAGTCAACTGCTGGCACTGTATGCTTCTCGGGAAGCTGAGAACGTTTCTGAGTGTTCTATTGTCTGCCGGGGTTACAATATAGTGTAAAGTGCATAGAACTTGCTGTAGAGAGGGGTTCTGCGCTGTACAAATGCTATTTGTTATTATTATTACTATTCACATTTCACAGATATAAATATCTATACATTCATCTCATTCTTTCCAGACACTCAAATTATACTTCCAAACAAAACAAAGAGTATGTTAACAAGATTTTATTTCCGGATGATGATAAAGGTCAGTGAAGATCGATAGACTCTCGCACAGTAGGAAGATCTTGTGAAATATAACAATGACCATTATATTTCTACGATGAGGTATGTAATTTGGAATACCTATATATAGAGTTCTTGCCTGTGAAACTGTGTACTGGTATGTCTCCTCCTGTTCCCCCCCCCCCGGTCCTTCTAAAACGGTGTTGCTGTTGTTGTTGTTGTCGTTGTTGTTGTTGTTTTGTGTGTAGTAGCCTATCCGTTCGAAATGTTTGGAGTCCCGAAGAGCGTGCTCTTCGCTAGGGCCACCGCCTCTCTTGGATAGCAGGTGAGGCAGTCCAACCTCCCTGAATCCTCTCCAAAGAGATGCCACGGTCGAATGTTGTGGTTGTTGTTGCTTGTTTGTTTATGTTTTGTATGTCAAAGAAAACGACATAGGACACTACGTGCAATCTCGTGAGGTCATTGACAACTTTCAAGCGGTCACGAAAACTTGCTATTTCATCTGTAGTCTCAGGCTATAGCAGTTTTATATCTCATCAAAACTAATCAGCTGGAATACCATCCACTGGGCCGAGTTTCCGTTTGACAATCTATACAATCTGTCGTACAATCTGTCGTACAATCTGTGAGTCTTGGCCTGCTGTTTTGATACATTATGAGTAATTATTCATCTCATGTTCGGCCTACTTTAATGAAGGTTATTCTGATTTTTTTTCTGATCTATTTTCTGGAGCCACAAGCCAATCATGGCATTGAAGAAAAAAAAAAACCGCCCCCTCCCCCACGGACCCAATTAAATAAAATAACTCCCATCTGCATAAAACAAAAATCCGGTACGCAGTAATTCGAATGAAAGTAATCACACTATCATAATGCTTATTATAATCAACACTCTTACAAATTCTTAACCTTGGAAACATAATAATCCGGCTCCGTCGTGCTTTCAGGAATAATATTTGATGCTACCTTTGTTTATTTTCATTAGGGTTGGAAGAGTGAGTGTGGGGTTTTTTCTCTAAGAAATGATGCAAAGATCAAGTGACCAGAATGATATTACAATATTATTATTACGAAGATTATTCAACGGATTTGGCTTCTCTCATTTGGCTTTCTTGCCGACCAATTCTGGGGCGAGGTACAGCTTTTGCTTGAAGACGGGGCGACCCTGAGAAGCGGCCAATTCTGGGCAACGCTACAGCCCTGCTGCTGTAAGGACGAGCAAACTGCCTGCTCTGGACCAGATAGTCCTCGAGGCTGGGGTAGTCAGCGGGGCCTGCGTCCGGAAGTGACCTCTTGTAGCGACCCCCTCGAGGGGCGGGCCGGAAGTAGGAGGGGCCATTGTTGAGGGAAGAAAGTAGGTCAAAGTTGGAGCTGGATTCGCCGTCCGACGCTAGGGCGTCTAGGAGGTCTCTGAGGATACAAGATACGGTGATGTCTCTAGTTTGACGACTGCAACGCCCCCCCCCCCCCACCCCCACCCCATTAAAAATAAAATACCTGGGAGAAACCAGCCGTAGAGATTTCAAAAAAGGAAAAATAATATAATTTCTGTCCGTTGCCTTTCCCTTTACCATCTTTGGAATCTCTTACTTGAACTTCCGGAGCGAAACAGGATATATTGTTATAAAATGATTAAAAGGTAATAATGCTAACAATGACATATATATGATAATATGAATCTATATTATAATGCCTAATCCCCAGAAGCTGAAAATGCTGTACACTACTACCTCAGCAGAAAACACATAAAACCTGCTTTAAAAAGATTGAAAAAATCGAACACCCCCCCCCCACTCAAACAAACAAGCAAAAAAACCAAAACAAAACAGAACAAAACGAAACAAACAAACAAAATACAAAATAAAACAAAACCAAAAGCATCATCATAAAGTGTCAGATCTGAAATAGACATTGTTTAATATCCTGGTTCTCCTTTGAAATTTCAGCTCGGATGCTCTCAAAAATCCCTCATTATGCCGGTGTTTCCCTGTCACCCATCTGTTCAGGTCTTCCAATAAGTTTCTCTGGTCTGCCCCTGCCTCGTTCGCCTTCTATCTTTCCAATGAGGGCAAGATGTTATAAGTACCTATTTTGAGTCAAGTGTCCTAAAAACCGCAATTTTTGGCACCTCCTAGTTGTTGTTTTTGGTGAAAAAAAAAGAAAAGTCAACCCATCATCCAACCACCTAATCAACCAACTAACCAAACAACCAACCAACCAACCATTCAACCAACCAACTGACTAACTAACTAACCAACCAACCAACTAAGTAACTAACCAGCCAACCAACCAACCAACCAACCAGCAAACTATCTGACTAAACAACCAACCAACCAAGGAACTAACTAACTAACCAACTAACTAACTAATTGACTGACCGACCGACCGACCGACCGAACAAACAAACAAACAAACGAACAAACAAACAAACAAACAAACAAACAAACAAACAAACAAACAAACAAACAAACAAACAAACAAACAAGTAAACGACCAGAATCCCCCCCCCCTCACCTGGCAACGCCGTTGTTGTCCCGACCGTACCGCGGGAGAGGCGGCTGACGTCTGCTCTGGTCACGTGGCTCGTCCAAGATGGCGGACAGCACCGCGTACAGCTCATTGGCGTCCAGACGACCGGAAGTGTCCGGTGACCCTCGACCCGCCCGCAACATGGGCACCTGGTGGCCTGACCTGAGCGCGTCAAGACTCCCTCCCCTGAGAGACGAGAATAATTGTGAAGTGTGCTGACAAAATGAGTTACTTCTCAAATTCAAGCCTTAAGGAAATAGATGAATCACGCTTATTGGTGAAGTTTTTACATTTTATAAGTATGAAATTATAAAAGATAGGTTATAGTTAAAGAATATGGGATCAATTGAAAATCTACAAGTTCGACCGTAATGTCGATTTTTGGCCAAAATCTCCGTCTGTGGTTTGCGAGAAGTAACTTCTACTATTTTAGCCTTGTAGAAATAGATATACATGTATATTGAATTGATAGGCTGAGTTTTTACAATTCATTAGTTGGAAATAATAAAAGAAATGGTACACTTGAAGAAAATGACATCAACTGAGAGTCTGCAAATTTACTCCGTTGTTGATTTTCTGCCGATATCTCCATTTGTGAAGTGAGAGAAGTAATTCATTTTGTCAGCACGTCCCACATAATATTATATTATGTGAGGAAGCGTGGTGAAATCAGGCGCTCGTCAAAATAACGACATAGGGAAAAATAGTCATTTGTTCGCCAGTTTGGATGTTGTTGTTGTTGTTAGCGATCCAGCAGCATCTGGGCGTTAACTCTTCTGCATGATGCCATTCGGTAATAGTTGCATGTTTGTTCTAATTGTTTTCTTGAGGAGTAGAGGCAGTTAGATGTGTGGGGTAGCTTGGGAAGAAAACATCCCCTTAAATCAGTTAGTTTTCTACAGAAGAACAGATGATGTTCCACTGTCTCTGAGGGGTAGTCACATAGTGGGCAGGCAGCAGACTGCTTTACTCCAATTCGGTTGAGATGTTGGTTGAGGGGTACATGTTGTGTTCTAAGTTGGAAGATTATGGATTGATCTCCCCTCCTCAACTCATTGATTGGATCTTTGACCAGTGGTTTATTCATGTGGCCATACATCCTCCTTCCTGTCGTACCTGTGGCCCAATCATTCATCCACTCTTCCTTTAGGTTTGACTTGATCATTTCGCAGCAGGTGGTGTAATTCGTAGGAATTTCAAGCTGAGGGAGGCTAGCTCCTTTCTTTGCCAGAGCATCAGCTCTTTTATTTCCCGGTATCCCAGTGTGGGCAGGAATCCATTGTAGGACTACTCTGACGTGGTGCCTACTTATCAAGTTATAAAGATTCCAAAATCAAATGCAATATATCTTTGTTCACATCAGTCCCACTCTCAAGTGTCTCTAGTGTTGAAAGGCTGTCTGTAAATATAACGATGTCTGTGGCAGCAAGTGGGTTAGTGTCAAACAAGTAGTTGATGTAGTTTGCTGTGTTGGTGATAGCCTGTTGTTCGGCAATGAAATTGGAGGCAGAAGGACCCGCTGGAGTTTTTTTTATCCTATCCCACTGGGCAAGTTGATCATTGACCCATATCCAGCGTTGATTGTTGCCTTAAAGGCAGATCCATCAGTGTATGAATGGATCCATGTTGGTGGATAGGAATCAATTGTTTCAAGGGCAGAATGTTTTAGTGCTACAGGATATGTGTTTTTATTGCCCTTGTCCAAAAGTGTTTTCCTAATTTCTGGCTTTGCTATGGTGAGATGTGGTGGGAGAGTTGAGGGAACTCTTTCCAGAGGTTCTCGTCTTTCAGGGAGGTGATGTTTTTCTTGGAGATTGAGAACAGTGTCAGGTACAGATTTTGTATTTTTAGTCTTTGATTAGGTTTCCACTTGTCAACAAGGACTCTATTAGGGTGGTTATTTTCTAACCTTTTAGATCTTTCATATACTTCTAAAGCTGCCCGTTTTCTTCAAGTTTCTAATGGCTCAATATTTGTGCTGATTTCACAGGCCGCAGTCGGTGAGAATCTCATTCCGCCAGAGATAAGACGAAGAGCTTGGTTTTGGATGGTGTCCATTGAGTTCTTTGAAGTTTTACTGCAAATGTTTTGTAGAACAAGATTATGATCAAAAACAGCTCTGGTATATCCCAAATAGAGGCCTCTCAAAGTGTTCTTGTCTGATCCCCAGTTGGTACTGGCAAGTCGTTTGACGAGATTAAGTCTCTTCATAGCCTTCTTCCTAAGGTTGTTGGTGTGTTGTTTCAGGATTGGATGTTTTAAAGGAATTTTTATTTTTTGGCTTAGCCTCTATTAGGTCCATATAAAACTCATTTCCAAGTGAATTTTACTGAAAAACATAGATTAAACGCTCAAAAAGTGTACATTTTGAGTTTCCAAGGACTCTTAGGCTAAGGAAGTTACCTAACTTTGGCAGCCATTTTCTCACTAATTTTACCTGTGAAACCAGGCGACCCTCACCTCCTTCAATCGCAAATATTTCTACTTCTATTCAACATAGATGAAAATAGTTTTTCACCAAAAGCAATGCAAATAAACAGGCTTTAAGATGGTACCGATAACTTCATATGCCCAAAAATTGACGAGCGCCTGACTCCTTCATGTCGTGACCCAAAGTGTAATAACTTTTGAAAACCTGACTAAAACGAGGAATGATCCAGCGTAACTAGGAGGTTTTAGTTTTAGTTTTAGTAGATGTTTTACGGCGCTCGCAACTGCATGGGGTCATATGAGCGCCAGAAGATTAGAGGTGTTACAAGAAAGTAACAAAGATAAAAAGAAGAAGGGGAGATAAGTACGATACATGTTTGATAGGAAAGAAGAAGCAAACCACACCAGAGCACCCTTTGTTAGTTACGGAAGTGTTAGTTAAAGTAGAGCACCTCGCTAGGCTACGCTCGAACAACAGTTTTGCTCTAATGGTTAACTAGCCAAGACAAATAAAAAACAAAACAAAAAACAAAACAAAAACAAAAACAGACAGACAGATGATAAAGAAGAAGTACCAAATCCACAAACAAAAAGAACGGTTGTCTCATCTTTTCGAAACTCTTAGACACCGAGGTGGGTGGTTTTGTGTTCAGACAGACAGTCAAAAAAGAAGAAGTAATAGACTGATACACTGATAACCAAAAAGATGGGTTGTTTCATCTTTTCCAAATTCTAAAACCTGTCCCCGTCGTTTTATGCAAGAAAAAACCTGAAATTATGCAAACTGAGCCCAAAAATGTGGAATTATGCTGTTAGTTTTAACAAAGAATGATAAAAGAAAATAATCAGAAATAATGAAAAAAAAAAGGATCAAATTTTGATAAATTATGCGGAGTGCATAAAACCACGGGGACAGTAAAACACAAGGAAGTTGTGGTTTGAGACAGACAGTTATACGGGGTGCCCACTACGGACGTGATCGGCCAATCGGACCGATTGCCCAACTCGATCGCCTCAAAAACAAACGTGTTTGTTTTCAGTTTCAGGCGATCGAGTCGGGCGATCGGCCCGATCCATCCGTAGAGGGGACCCCGTATTAGACAATACAATAAGAATAACAGATCAACAAACTATAAGACCAATTGTCTCATCTTTTCCAAATTCTAAGACACAAGAAAGTTGTAGGTCGAGACAGACAGTTGGACAATACCAAAAAAAAACAACAAACAGATCCACAAACAAAAAGACGGCTGTCTCATGATCTTTTCAAAACCCAAAGACACAGTAAGGGGGGGGGGGGGGGGTTGCAAAAAAAGTCAATAAAGCAGAGGTAACAGATCCGCAAGCAAACAAAAGAGAAGGGTTGTCTCATCTTTTTCCAAAGTCAAAGACACAAGGAAGGTACGGGCCGAGACAGACAGACAGACAGACAGACAGACAGATAGACAGACAGACAGGCAGACAGACAGGCAGACAGACAGATTATAAAGAAGAAGTAATAGATCCACAAACAAACAAACAAAAAGACTGATTGCCTCACCCATTTTCAAAGTCTAAGAGGTAAGAGATCGACAAACGAACAAACAAAACAAACAAACAGATAAACAAACAAACAAAAAGAAAGACTGTCTCACCTTATTTTGTCAAAGTCTAAGAGGTAACAGTTCCACAAACAAACAAACAAACAAACAAACAAACAAACAAGCAAACAAACAAACCGACTGTCTGTCTCACTCTTTTTCAAAGTCTAAGAGGTAACAAATCCACACACCCCCCCAAAAAAACCCCAAAAACAAAACAACAACAACAACAAAAAACAACAACCAAAACTAAACAAATAGACTGGCTGTCTCACCGTTTTCAAAAGTCTAAGAGATAACAGTTCCGCAAAAAAACACACAAACAAACAGACTGGCTGTCTCACCGTTTCCCCAGCCGCAGCATCTGTAGCCCCCGGCCTAACCGTAGCATGCTCCAACCGCGCTTGTTGGCACCGGAAGTACTGTCGTCGGTGACCGCGCTTCCGGAGAAACTTTCCGGCTGTGCTTTTCCCAGACCTGGAGAGGAGGTGTGGGGGTGAGGAACAAGTGGGAGGGGAGGGGGGATTATATTCGAAGAAGACATTAGAAGAAAAACATTATGAGAATACAATTTTGATGAAAACAGTATACATGTAATTTGAAATACATGTAATAAAAAAAACCCCTAACAAAACACTCATCTTTTTAAAAAAACTTTCGAGTAACAAAAAAAAAGTTCTAAACAAACAAGAGGGAAGTGGAAAGTGGCTGTTTATTATAGTGGTGATTGTCTATACGGCGACATTTTGTGTGTTTTGGACGGCCCAGGTTACCAATGTAAGGATACTCGGATGGCGTGGTGAGGAGGGGAGAGGGAGAGGGAAATATGCGGAAAGAAGGGGGAGGGGTTATAGGTATCCATCAGCAGAAGGTCAACCTAAGTTGATGTATTGTTTTGATGTCAATTATGGCAATGGAGTAGATAAAAGTATGCCTTATCACTAACAAAACAGAAGAAGCACAACGATAGTAGCAATAACAATAATGTCAACAAAAGCTAAAGCAAATTTGACAACAACAACAACAACAACAACAACAATAACAACAGCAGCAACAGCAACAACAACAATAACAACAGCAGCAACAGCAACAATAACGACGACGACGACGACAACAAAAACAATAATGAAAACAACATTTAAAAACGACAATGAAAACAACAGCATCAACAATAACAGCAAAAAAAAAAAAAAAGAAAAAGACAGCAACAGCAACAATGACAATAACAGCGCTAACAACAGCTACAACAGCAGGAACAACAATAGCAACAATGACAACGGCAACAACAACAACAACAGCAACGACAACAACAAGAAACAACATCACGGTGAACTCAACTACCAACAACAACAACAACAACAACAACAGTAACAACAACAACAACAACAGTAACAACAACAACAACAACAACAACAGTAACAACAACAACAACAACAACAGCAACAACAACAACAACAACAACAGCAACAGCAACAGCAACAACAACAACACCAGCAGCATTATCGAAAGCACCAGAAACATCGCTTGTATCAACATCAACGCCGGAGGACATCAGCCGCCACAGAACTACTACAATAAATGCCAACAGCAACAACAGCAACACAAACATCAACGAAATTAACAATTGGAGCAACAGCAACAAGAGTGTCGATAACAATTAAATAAATACATGGCCTTACATGTACTCACGTTAATAAAGACAAAACAGTTGCCAATACGCTGCAAACAAGTTTTGCTAAAAGCAAGAGAGAGAGAGAGAGAGAGAGAGAGAGAGAGAGAGAGAC
>NW_004798106.1:184973-187684 GCF_000002075.1 Aplysia californica | reverse complement strand
AGAGAGAGAGAGAGAGAGAGAGAGAGAGAGAGAGAGAGAGAGAGAGAGAGAGAGAGAGAATAACTGTATTCCTCAGCCAACGCGTTTAGATGTTCTTAGCCCAATATTTTTCTACTATAAAAGGAAATTGCAGTGTCTTCATCTGCAGTTTTCATTTGCATAAACTTGAGAAATATTTTGTCGAAATTCGAAATTTTGAACTTGAAAGAAAAAAACAACCTAGGAAAACAAACAAAGCGCATGTAGTTATAATAAATGTTATACAAGAATATAACAGTTGTTATTTCTTTCCTCTCTCCCCTGATATACTTTTTCTTTCGTGTCTAAGAACAGATAAACAGCCTGCCTGCGATTTCTGAATACCATAGCCCCCCACCCCCATCCTCCCAAACCATCCTACCACCCCACCCCAACCCTCCCCTCCCCTTGTCTGACAGACGAGTTATAAATTCCATAACCAATCACCACTCACCCCACCACCCGCACCTCCATCCTTACCCCTAACCCCACCATGGAACCCCCTAAATTCGTCTTACAGAGGAGATGTGAAAGTCCACAACCCATCCCCTCCCCTTCCCCTTCCCAATTCCCCCCCCCCCCCCCACCTCACACCCCACTCCTGCATTTTGTGCATGCCCTTGCTACCAGGTAGAGCGTATTTACTCCCAAACCTCCGCACAGACCTTATAAAAGCTTTCCTGCGTCAAGGTGCCGCTTACATGTACATCCCCCCCAACTCCCTCCACACACCCACATCCCCCCACCCCCACCCACACACCAACACCACGGTACTTGTGTTTCCAGGAAGAGGTTAATGGTTTCCAGGCAACTTTGCTTTCCCCTTGTTTATTTAAGATTTTCTTTTTTCGTTTGCGTTAATGGTAGTATCAATACAAGAAAAAAGAAGCAATAATGATAGTATGTGTTTTTACGTTCACAGCGACGCAGTTAAGGTCATTTAGGAGACGGGCTTTCGACCTTGGCTTTCAGGGCCAACCCCATGATGGAGAGATATACAACATCCCAGCAGAAAGACCGTAATACTCAGCGTGCTGACAAAATGAGTTACTTCTCGCACTTCACAAATGCCGGTTTTGGCAGAAAATCAACGACGGAGTAAAAGTGTAGGTTTTTAACTATTGTCATTTTCTTCAAGTTTACCATGTGTTTTATTATTTCCAACTAATGAATTGTAAAAACTCAGCCTACCAATTCAACGCATTTATTTCTACAGGGCTACAATATGAGAAGTAACTCATTTTCTTAGCACGTCTCACAAATAGATACAGCTCGCTTATAGGTGAAGTTTTTACAATTTATAAGTTTGAAATAATTGAAGACAGGTTATATACTAAAAGTATAATATGACATCAATAGAAAATCTACAAATTTGACCCTAATGTGCGATTTTTTGCCAATATCTTTATTTGTGGATTGCGAGAAGTAATTCATCTGGTCTGCACGCCCGACTGATGGTAGTTCTCCCACTCCCAACCCGGGAATCAAACTCGGGTCTTCTGCGTGCGGCGATAAGACCTCGCGCCCACGTGTTATTTTTTGAAGACTCCAGGCAAAGCTTTGTATGCAAATTAGCTATAGATATTTTGCTAGCATCACGTAAAGTTTATCTTGCAACACGATTTTCCTACATGCACGATCTTTTGCCTTGCGTGGAATCTGCAGCCGGTCCTCGATTCACCCAAGAAAAAGGATAATTTTGAACAGTAGGCACATTTTTTGGTCCCAATTTTATTTAATATTTGCTAGAAATAAATGTTTTACATTAGATTCCATATATTTGAGCCGTTTTTAAACGCAATTGAGGCAATGATTTCGACGTGAAGGCTTCATGGCCTAGCTTTGGACCTATCTAGATCTAGGCCAGCTCTGTGTAGCGTCAAACCACAGACTCGAGATTTTGACTGTCTTCGGCAAGCGGCAAATGGGCGGCCATCATTTTGTGTGCCTGTCGTCCGGGCGAAGGCGTCCCGGAAACGCATTGTCTGGAACAGGAAAACAAAAGTATAGTGGGCGTCCCTCCTAAAGCCTCTGACCGCTACGCCATCTTTGCTCCTTTGCTCCTTTGCTCCTTTCCAGAACAGAATGACTGCATTTTCAGACAAAAAACAACGCTTCGTTTTCGACTCTGCACATAGACTTGAATTATAATATCCTAGACCGGACACTGTCATGGCGGCCCATAGACTTGAATTATCATATCCTAGACCGGACACCGTTATGGCCGCTACTCTCAGCTCTCTATCAAAAACTTCCCTGCAATGGTGCACACCATGGATGCACAAAATCAATGAAGGACAAAACACCAGTTGTGCTTTCGTCGAGCGCGAGCGCAGCCTTTTCCTCGTTGCCCTTAATTTGGTTTTACAAGGGGGACCCGGAATACGTCAGCAAGCAAAGTCTTGGATAATATTCTAACACAAGTCTATGGGTCCAGTTTGTGAGACAAAACGAGTTACTTCTCACAATCCACAAATGGAGATATTAGCCAAAAAATCGACACAAGGGTCACATTTGTAGATTTTGCATTGCTGTCATATTCTTTAAGTGTAACATGCCTTATTTTATTTCACACTTATTGAATGGTTAAAACTTCACCTATAAGCGTGATGTAGCGATTTCCATAGGGCTCGAATCCGAGAAGTAACTCATTTTGTCAGCACAAGTCTACGGGTCCGACTAGCCTGCGGCTT
>NW_004798106.1:175147-183642 GCF_000002075.1 Aplysia californica | reverse complement strand
AATATTCAGCAGAAGAAGAAGAAGAAGAAGAAGAAGAAGAAGAAGAAGAAGAAGAAGAAGAAGAAGAAGAAGAAGAAGAAGAAGAAAAAGAAGAAGAAGAAGAAGAACAAGAACATGAATACAGGCTGAAAAGTGAAACCCGCAACTTCACAAAGTGGAAGAATGTATTATTGAACAGATGCAGAGAAAGACATCAGTGTTGGACACACAATATACCAGTTTGTAACGAGACATTGAAAAAGCAAAACGAGCCTCAGAGTTTACCTTGCGTCAAACTCCTTAAGTCGGCACTTATATGACCTTATTGTGTTGCAAGTGCTGTAAAACTCTAACTAAAACTACGCTAAAACACCTTAACTTCGGAGTCCAAATTCAGCTATTAGAATAGTAAATTTGAATTCGTTTCTCCTGTTGTTTTGGGGATTATATTGGTTTGGTATTACGGCATTAATTATTGATTTTCAAAATGGATAAACTGTATAGTTGTGTGCGCGGCAGGGGTAGGCCCAGAGCAACCTACTTATGGAACCTAAACATATGAGTTACTGGAAAATATCAGAGAACCGTAGCTTTTTTTAAGAGCATCCGAGAAAAGGAATGAATGAAGAACCATGATCGCAGATGTCGTACGCAGATCTGGCACTGGATGATAATAATGATGATGATGATTACGATATTAATTGATTTTCAAAATTGATAAACCAAATTATAGTTGCGTGCTCTGTTTAATATTCTGGTTCGGTGTAGCACGCGTGAGCCTGGGGTTCAATTCCCGAGTGGAGAGAAATTGTCACTGAGTATCTCGGGCTTTCTGCTCGGGTTAACCTATGCAGGCAGGATCTGTAACCCGCCTCCCGAGGGATCTAAATGTTGTCGTTAGGGACGTAAAAGCACCTAATTAATATGATTATTTCTCTTTTTTTTAAAATATCAGAATCGCGTCCCGAATTTTAAAAAAAACGTGTAAACTATTATCACATTGAAGACTTTACTCTTACTATAATTCATGTCATTTTAGAAAGCTCAAATCATCGCTGTTTTGGGACACAACTTAATTCTTCAAACAGAGTTTTCCATTTCATTTGCTGTACCTGAAACTAGAAAAGTCGCTAAACAATACACTGTCGGTGTCACAAGCAATGCGCGTAAGTCTGTCTGGGTTCTTTTTACGGCAGGGGCGATGAAAAAACCCCTCCAAACAACAAAGTAGTTTTTGTTGTGCTGTTCCTATCAGGAACCATGAAAATATTATTATAATGGCGTCGGTGGCCTAGTGGTTAGGCTCTCGGACTCGCACCGTAAGGTCGTGGGTTCGAATCCTGTCAGGGGCCCGACGTTGTGTCCTTGGGAAAGGCGCTTTGCACAAATTTTCCTCACTTCACCCAGGTGGAAATGGGTACCCAGCTATAGACAGTGAAAGATCTTGTAAGTTTGATAGTGTTTGAGCGCGTGAAATCCGCAGCTTGCACTGTATGCTTCTGCGGAAGCTGAGAATGTTTCTGAGTCTTCTCAGGGGGTTTGCTGGGGTAATAATAGTTGTAAAGCGCACAGAGCAAGCTAGGGAGCATGGATATGCGCTATATAAATGCAATTATTATTATTATTATTAAAAGCAAGACAACTGTTGTAGATCTAAGCGTTCACCATAGCTTTAATAATAATAGAGAATAATATAATATAGCATTTCGTATAGCGCAAATCCCGGCTAAACAGCAAGCTCTTTAATCAAACTGCATTATGGTGATGTTGAAAGGTGCATCTTGGATAGAGTTTTGAGAGGATGTGAAATTTTCTCAACTTTGGAAGTTGAGGTTGTTTCAGAATGCTCTCAGGTCTGCTGGGGCAATAGTATAGATTGTGAAGAGCGTAAGCTTGCTGTTGAGCGGTGGTTTGCGCTATACAAATGCTAGTTTTTTAAAGTGGTTTTTTTTTTGGGTGATTGTTTTACGGCGCTCGCAACTGCATAAGGGCATATGAGCGCACGGGACACACTTGATATTTTCAGGTGGTAGGAAATTTTTAATTTTGCCCAGGTGGCGGCCAAAGCCTACTCTAATCGATTTTAGACCACCAAGGGATCTTTAACGTGAGCGAAATTGCACACGGACCCTCGGAGATTTTTCGCCCTTGTCCGAGAAGGCTAGGTGTAGATCTTTCCTACCAGAAGGTCAGGGGTGTGGCTGAAAAACAACAATAAAAAGGAGCCAAGGAGTAGCAGGAAAAAGGCTACAGAAATAGTCAGGAGCCCAGATGAGGGGGAAATGGAGATGAAAGGGTGGGGGCAGAAAGAGGAGACGAACGCAGATGATAGAACATTGCTACACAGGAGGAAAGGAGGTGAAAGGAGACAATTTTAGAGAATAAATCTTTTCGGTTGACCCGGATTCAAACGCGGGACCTTTGAATGAGAGACCAAAACCTTAACCTCTAGGCCACCAGAGCCCCCAAATGCTTTCTATTATGTACTGTTATTATTTATTTTATAAAATAATATGATTATAAATATAATATGTGGGACGTGCTGACAAAATGAGTTACTTCTCGCAATTCACAAATGCCGGTTTTGGCAGAAAATCAACGACGGAGTAAATTTGTAGGCTCTTAATTGTTGTCATTTTCTTCAAATTTACCGTGTCTTTATTTATTTCCAACTAATGAATTGTAAAAACTCAGCCTATCAATTCAACATATCTATTTCTACAGGGCTACAATATGAGAAGTAGCTCATTTTCTTTGCACGTCTCACATAATAGAAATAAATGTATTATAACAGCAACACAAAAAAATAGATTGAACCCTTTCCCAACTGAGGCAGAATTGTTATTGTTCCCTAAAACCACGAGACACTCCCATAAAAACGCACTATCTAGACATAGCGGGGATCTCGAATTCGCCCCCCCCCCCCCCCCCCCCTGTTGGTATCGATATGGCTAAATTAGGCAGTTGCCTCATTCAAATATCTTCACATGCATTGAACTATCATCAGAATATGTTTAAACTTCCAATATAAACCGGTTTCAACCATTTCACATCACTGTTGAATTTACTGTAGAGTTTTAAATCTAAAAATTGTGTTTACTCAAAAGTGAAAAAGTGTAACCGTGATCGTTTTTCCATTGTGGACTTCAATTTCAATTGATATCCAACATAAAATGATAACTGTATAGATCTACCCTGTTAGAAGTCCTATTCCTACCAAGGACTACTATAACATTGTACTTCAAAAGAACACACACACATGCACACACACACACACACACACACACACACACACACACACACACACACACACGCAATGCTCAGAGATGTGAGTGATCATAATACCAGTTTCGATACCCTACTTCTGCCATTTTTTAACAATTTGATTACAAACGGAGGGCAAGTCAAAGAGTCTACATAACAAGAGGGGCCACTTCTCTCTTTGAGCCAATTAAAAAAGTGTCCTCAAAATTCGGTGGCGCCCTCTTCACAAAAGCGCACTCTTTGCGAACAGAGTTACCCTACGAGTTTTAAAAAATCAAAGTGGAACTAGCAAGTTTTTGAATACATTTTGGAAGAACGCTTTTTACAAATTGTTACGCTGACAAAAAACCTCTTCCGGTGGAAAGGGTGATTGTTTTCTTCGTTTAATTTGACTTTAGAAAGAAAGTCGAGAGGTAATTAAAATTTAAAAAAAAACTAAAACTCCACACTGAACGAACCCGAACTGCTGATGAACAGCAGTCGATCTGCACACGCAAGGAGGTGCTATTCCTATTCCTCTTCTGGAAAAACGAAAGAGAGCTTCAAAACAGACTGCAGCGCCATCTGAAGCAAAGAGCGAACTTCCTGCGGACACTTTTTGGCTGAGTGTCCCATCTTGTTATGTACTATCGTTGGCTGAGTGGCCATCTTGTTATGTACTATCTTTGGCTGAGTGGCCCATCTTGTTATGTACTATCTTTGGCTGAGTGGACCATCTTGTTATGTACTATCTTTGGCTGAGTGGACCATCTTGTTATGTACTATCTTTGGCTGAGTGGTCCATCTTGTTATGTACTATCTTTGGAGCGAGTGAAGGATCGAACATTCCGCAGGTAGAGCTGTGGCGTAATGCGGGGCGAATTGTGCATTGCATCGTAGACACTGAGGGGAGACGCTAACGTTACCCGCAACTCATCCCTCGCCCCTTCTTCAACCAACACAGAAGTCACCAAAGTTATTTTGTCGGGCTATTTGAAGACATAAAACTACAGCCCGTGTTAGTGTTCTGTACAACAGTGAACAGGTTAAAAGGACATTAACATTTTGTAGTTTAGTTTTATAGTTCTTGATCTTTTCAAAAAACATCTTCTGTTTCAACTAGTTTGGTTCGCTACCATAGGAACACCCCTACCTTCCCCCTTCCCATTTCGAAAGAGCTTGACTTAGAACAAACATCAGATCTGGCATTACATTGGAGATTTATTTATTAATTGGTGTTTTTTTGGTGTTTTTTTTTGGGGGGGGGGAGGTGGGGATGGGGACGCAGATATGTCTTACAGGAACAAGAAACAACAATCGTGATGCGCAAATTCTTGGAGCACTTAATCTTTTTCCTCTTTACTGGAGGAGAGAGAGAGAGAGAGAGAGAAGGGGGGGGGGTATACTTTAGTTTAACTAACGACAAAAGTTTGAAGCTTAGGATCATAATAATATAGTTTACAACTGACTGACGCTTTTGGTTTCAGCTAAAAGTAACGTGCTACCGGAAGGCAGCGTTAGATAGAAACAGTTATTTTATTTTTATTTTTTATTCTATTATTTTTTTGGGGGGGTAAGTGTTTTACAGCACTCGCAAGTACATAAGTTCAGTTGACGGTGCCGGACACATTAATCCTTTTCAGATTGGTAAATGTTGATTAGTAACTTTGCCCGGATGGCGGCCCGAGTCACTAGGTGTATTGATTAAACCTTCCGCTTTCTCACGCAGGAGACCCGAGTTCGATTCTTGAGTAAGGCGAATTTTTAAAATCAAATTTTGAAATTTTCATTGTATCATTTATTTTTTTTTGTAAGTGTTTTATAGCACTCACAAGTACACAAGACATATGACGGCGCCGGACGCATTAATCCTTTTCAGTTTGGTTGAAATTAGTTTCGAATTTTGCCCGGGTCACGAGGTGTATTGGTTAAGCCCTCCGCTTTCACACACAGGAGACCCGAGTTCGATTGTTGAGTCAGGAGCATTTCTATCAATAAATATCTCTACTTTTCAGCTAGGCTATAGGACGTTTGTTCCCTCTCAATCCAGGGTGGCGCTGACAAGTAGAATCGACGCCTGCCTACCTCCTAAATGACCTACATTCTGTCGATAGGGCTGTTGTTGTTGGTAAGTGTTTTACAGCTCTCGCAACTGCATAACGTCATACAAGCGCGAGGGACACACCAAACATTTTCAATTGGTAGGAAATTTTTAATTATGCCCGGGTGACGGCCGAAGCCTACTCTTATCGGTTTTGGACCACCAAGGGATCTTTAACGTGCGCAACTTGCACTCGGGAACCTCCGAGATTTTTCGCCCTTGTCCGTGAAGGCTAGGTGTCGACCTTTCCTACCAGAAGATTGGGGGGGGGGGTGGCTGAAAGACAGCAGTAAGAAGGAGCCAAGGAGTTGCAGTAAGCTTAGAAAGGCTGCCGAAAGAGCCAGGAGCTCAGAGGAGTGAGTGGGCGGGGGAAGAAAGTGGAGACAAAAGCAGACGACAGAAGAGAGAAGGAAAGAAGGTGAAAGGAGACAATTTTAGAGAAGAACATCCTTCGTTCGCTACCCGGATTCGAACCCGGGACCTTTAAATGAAAGACGAACACCTTAACCTCTAGGCCACAAGAGCCCCCCTATAGGGCTGTAAAAACACGTGAAGAGCACTGAGGGAAAAACGATGGTAGTCACGAACTGGAAATTGTGAGGGTGCCAATTTAAAAAGCTTGTGGACTCATAACTTCACATTTGTTTCACTTGTGGTTTATTGTTAAGTATTGTTGAATGGGAAATCTAACTGCAATAATCAACCAACAGTTGAACAGAAATACAGTTATGAGTGAACAAGCATTCAAAATTGGTACCCTCACGATTTTCAGTTTTGAGACTACAGTCGTTTTTCCGCTTTAGTCTTTACATGCATTAGAAAGAAAGATACGAAGAGGTCACGTGATCATTTCTTACCTGACAGCACAGCAACCACCAGGAAGCATGAGCAAGTTTCCAAAATCTTCCACATTCTGAGGCTCAGTTAGATCTGATTTGATCGGATTTTATTTGATTTTGATTTGATTTTTTCCTTTCTCCTTCAAATTCTTCACTTCCCTGAGGTCCCTTCTCAATCAAAGCTTGCACCTTTTCTTCCCTAGATTATTACTATGTCTCTACCGTCCCCTGCCTTCGATGAAGTCCAAAACTGTTGGTGAAGTTTCCCCCAATGTAGTGACGGTCCGTCGCTCGCTGTGGCGATGTTTTCTTGTTTCCTACAATGAAATGGCCGGAGAGTTCTGAGCTCGGAGAGGAAGGAAGGAAGGAAGGAGGGGACGACTGTTCTCGACTCCAGCCGACCACCACGTTTTTATGCGCGGCCGTCATTGGTTGTGGGAGTGGCGACGTCATCGACCGATTTGAAACGCCGCCTGTGATTGGCTCTGAGCCAGCACCGAGGACCCTCGAAGCAATTTAGGGGATCAATATTATGAAATGTCCTTTAAGCACACACCCACTTCGTGTGGGTTTTTATAAGTGGTTGAGGTACAATGAAAAAATAAGTAAACAGTAACAGAAACCTTCTTTTTCCTTTTCAGGTTCGTTTAGATTTCAGGAAATATTTTGCGTCTCTGGAAATATGCCAGTAAACTCTCTTACGCTGAGACTCGAGGTGGATTATGCAAATTATAATTATGCAAATGGCACCAGGAGCTCATCTACACAAAGCATCATTCATAATTTTTCTCTTTAAAGTGGGGGTGTTTTTGAAGTTTAAAGGTATTTTTTTAAAGAACCAAATATTTGGTCGTCATTTGGCAAACAGAACACGGCCTCTGAACGGGACTTTGGGATTTGAAAAGGAACATTCGGGGAGAGGGGGAGGGAGGGACGACAAAAAAGTCAGAGTCTTTTAGAATTTTGATCTCAAACTTCGCTGTTGAAAAATGTCCGAAATCAGATATTCTACTCTCTTTTTTTGGGTGGAGGGGGCGGGGGTGATTCCGAAAAGAAAACTGTAGCTAAAATAAATTTAAAAAATAAAAACGAAACAAAAGAAACATTCTTTTAGGCATACCTTATTGGTAGCGTGAGGGCCACAAAATAGTCCCAAAACCTGGTCTCTCTATACAAGGAGAGTGGGAAAGGGGTATGTGTCCCGCCCATAGGTACAGCTGGGGGGGGGGAGGGGGGGCTACAGTAGGTGACAAAAGCTAGGGAAAATAAAAACACTAATAAATTAAAAAATCAAACACTAAAAGATAGAACTAATCAGTGATATTCACATTTTCTTATAGATCCATTTTAGTCCTGAAATATCATTGTATCTACTCTTTCACATTTTCTTAATCAATACTGTCTGGTACGAATACGATCACTAACGATGAAATGACTCCCCCCCCCCCCCAAAAAAAAAAGAAGAAAAAAGAAGAAAAAAGAAGAAAAAGAAAAAGGCAGGAGGTAAAAAATAACAAAAACAAATTTTCAAAAAACACAAAAAAAACAAAGAAATAAAAACAAAAAACGCAGCAGGGAAAGCCATGATTCACTCTTGTCTAGATAACTAATCTTACTCATTGAAAAAAAAAACGAAAAAAAACCTCCCCAAAGAAACAATGATAAAGAAAGAAAAAGAACTAACTCACAAAACATATTTTTAAACAACAAGAAACGTGTGACGTGAGACGGGAAGCCCCGTCCCTTGAAGGAGAACCTTGATGACGTATGCGTCAGCCATTTTGCACACACTTGCCAAGGGACTATAAATAACTCTCCCAAACGTTTTACGGCAATTATGACCACAAAACCAACAGAGGGCAATGCCGCGCTACGTGATCAGAATCTGGCAGTACAAGACACGGCCACGATCTGAGGGCTCTCTGGGAAGGAGCGTTCAATAATATTTTGTGTGGAATCGTGGGGAAATCAGGCGCTTGGAAAAATAATGAAATCGACGAAACACACACTTTTTTTTAAAAAACCCTTTTGCAAATTTCATAAGTTTTTCTTTCTTTTTTCCCCCTTCTTTCTGCTAATCACCTTTTACATACGCTTAAAGACACATGTTTTTGTGGATTTTAAAAAAAAACGGAAATAAATCTTTGACGTTGATGAAAAGCACGAATAAAAATATAAATTTGCACGTTCTGAGGCGCTCAAACTTTTCGAAGTCGCCAATCTTAGCCGGCCATTTCCTTGCTAAATTAGCTCTGACGCTTAGGCGGCGCACACCTTCAATCGCAAACATCTCGACTTCTATTCAAGGTAGGTGTTGGGGGGGGGGGGGGGGT
>NW_004798106.1:172013-175047 GCF_000002075.1 Aplysia californica | reverse complement strand
GGGGGGGGGTTACATCAAAAGGAAGACAGCTCAACAGGCTTTAAGATGAAACCAATAACTCCATAACTCAAAATTTGACGAGCGCCTGATTCCACCGCGTCGTGACGCACACTATGAGGAGGATAATGACGTAATTATATCTCCATCAGTCGGTCTGTTCGCCATGTACAGTTTTAAACTTAAACAGTATTGAGAAGGTTAGAGTTGGAAATCGTGGGAGTAACAGACACCCGCTCCCCCACACACACACACACACACACACACACACACACACACATACACACACACACACACACACATACACACACACAAACACAATCATAAACACTAAATTCCTTTTTTTTTTCTCTCTTCTTTTAATATCATTCTACGAATGTTCAGCTCAGCCTGGTTTTGTGGGTGGGTAGGGCGCTTCTTTTTCGAAAATACTTTTTCCGGGATCTGGAAGAGCGCTATTCTCGATCATAAAATTGCTCATATCTTTTTCTCCGAGACGGTTTGAGCTTCAGCCAAACTTTACCGCCTGGTGGCACGACAAGGCACGTGCAGACTGCAACGTCTGTACTTTCGTAGGTTCGATTTAGTCGCTTTTAAGCACAAGGGGGCTATCTCGAAAAATACTGTCTTGAGAAAATTGAAGTTTAAGTTTTTGCCCCTTGTTCAGTTTCTTTAAAAGACAAGAAGAGTTTTCTCTATAACCAAACAAATGTACACACTACTGTAACCAAATGTCTCCTATACGTAGGACAATGCCTACTTCTAGTGTAGGTCAAGATTTATGGAACCTCCCCCCCCCCCTTAAAAGCGACCATTTCATTGCAGACATCTTTGGTACAGCTAGGGAAAAAAATGCTCTTCACAATAAGACTTGTCCTATTTTAGAGGATTTTTTTATTTGTTTGTTTTTATTTGTTGTTGTTTTGTTTTTTTGCTTTATTTTGGCAAATGTGTTTTACGGCGCTCGCAACTGCATAAGGTCATATCAACAACACGAGGCGAAAAGCGTTAAGATTTTCGAGATTGGTAGAGGAAAAGTGTGTCCTCAAGGCCTCTGGCAGGATTCGAACTCACAACCTTACGAGCACCGAACTACGAGACATTATTTGTGAGACATCGTGGTGAAATCAGACGCTAGTCAAAATAATGAAAACGAGGATTGGCATTTTCCAGCCAGTTTGACTTTTTTTTTTTCGAATTGTTGCTTTTTTGGCGCACCACCTTTTATATCCTTATAAAAACGTTTCTGGGAAGATTTTCCTGAAAAATGTTGATTTAAGGCACAACAAATGTAATTTTTAAGCTTCCAAGGACTCTCACGCTTTGCAAATCAACAAACCTAAATTGTCATTTTTTCTCTAGTTACACCGCTAAAATCAGGCTACCCCCATCTCATTCAGTCGCCAAAATCTCCACTTTCATTCAAGCAAGATCTGTATTTTTTCACCGAAAGATAGTCAAATTAACTCGCTTTAATATGATACCAATAACTCCACATGGAGAAAAACTGACGAGCGCTTGATTACACCACGTCATGACATATTTGGTGAACGTCTATGCTGCCGTTCAGGGCCAACCTGGGGTGAGCGGGATCCTTCATCTTAGAGGACACGCGGCTAAACACCTCCCTCTGAGTGAAGTGAGGAAAATTCGTGTAAAAGTAAAGTGCCTTTCCCAAGGACACAACATCGGACCCCTGATCCTGACGTGATTCGAACCCTCAACCTTACGGTCTTGAGTCCGGGAGCCTAACCACTAGGTCACCGGAGCCACATGAAGGGTAAGAAAGTAAAAGTGCCGCTCGCACTTTGCAACAACAAGACGGCTGTTTTTTCGGTCATCTGGTTATTTTGTTTTTGCAAGCGTTTTACGGCACTTGCAACTCAATTAAGTCATATAAGTGCAAAAGTTTAGAAGTGTTGAAGAGAGTAACAAACATTTTTTTTAAAAAGGAGGACAGAGCAAGGTGATAGATGTTTGGTATGGAAGAAGGAGCAAACCACATCAGAGCACCTACCAACCACCCACTAGAGTACGCTTTTTCAATAAAGTTTCAACAGAGAATGAAAACTAGATGGAGGCCATGATAGTGCGCTGTCTAGAAGTAACAAATCTATGGAGTGGGACCAGCAGATATTTGAGACAAGCGACATTTCCGGTATTGCGTTGCTGGGAACTCGATACTTTCACAGATGCTTCTGAGAAACTTTACGTCACAGCCAGATAGCCAGGCAGTGAGGGTGAACATTTCATGGCGCTGTTAGTTGGACGATCATATTCGTTGCGTGAATCATCTTTTTGTGGCCGTTTTTGTTTTTTGTGTCTGGTTTTTTTTTTTGAGGGAGGGGGTGCCGGAACCTTGGTCGGCGAACCGGCATTTGAGATACTGATGGGAAGAGGGAAAAGTTGCGGTGTATAAGTAAGCAACAGCGTTTTTTTTTAAATAGCGGGGGAGTTAAAGGCCTTTTATTGGATTAGTGTGCTATTTAAATACCATCGGCACGGAATGGGGTGCAAAGAGTGTGTACTTTCCTGTTCTCAGCGTCAAAAGTGTTCCAAAATATCTATTACTCTCTCCTTTCTATTACATTATCTTAAAAATGTCCATTTTGTTCTTAGCCATCTGGATGCATGTCCTTCTAATAAAAAAATTTAATAGTGGCATTAACTGGGCAGTTGATAGTAATGCATGTAAGGGTTTAACGCTCCTATCAACACTCTGTGTTGTCTGTGATTGCGTTTCCATCTCCGACACAACAGGATTAAATGGATGGAGAGCTACAAAAAATCATCAAACAACTCATTATGTTCAAGAACTTCCAGTGAGGGTTTCAAACCCGGACCATCGTACACCTATCTTTAAATCGTCTGAGCTACCGCAATCCATCCTTGTACATGTGTAAAAAGTGGTCTTCAGTGACCCTTTTTTTAAAATACCTAAATAACAACTTCCATATATATCGGTAAGTACAAACCTCTCAACGCACTGCACTTGTGAGAATACGAAAGAAGAAGAAGAAGAAGAAGAAGAAGAAGA
>NW_004798106.1:167290-171172 GCF_000002075.1 Aplysia californica | reverse complement strand
CCACATCTCTAACGCAACTATTTTGATTTTTTCTTTCCTTGTCAAAGTCCAGGTTGTAGTCCAGAATGATACCAATATTATTGCTGAACAAACGGATCCCATCTCCCTTTTAGCCTTTGAGCAAGGCAAATTTCTTCTCTATCTCCCTTTTAGCCTTTGAGCAAGGCAAATTTCTTCTCTCCCTTCCCCCCCCCAAAAGACAATTTCTTCGTCCAGAACTTGGAATATTATGTAACTAGCTGGGAATGGACTCTGTGTTTGTTTTTTTTGTTTTGGTAAGTGTTTCACGGCGATCGCAACTGCATAAGGTCGTATGGGCGTGCGAGACACATTAAACATTTTCAGTTGGTATCAAATTTTGAATTTTGTCCCGGGTGGCGGCAGAAGCTTACCCGTTCTCTTATCGTTTTTAGACCACCAAGGGATCTTTAATGTGCACAACTTACACATGGGACCTCGGAGATTTTTTCGCCCTTGTTTAGAGATGGCTAGGTGTAGATCTTTCCTACCTGAAAATCAGGGGTGTGGCTGAAAGACAGTAGTGAGAAGGATCCGATGAGAATCAGTAGAAAGGCTGCAGAAAGAGTCAGGTGCCCACATGAGGGGGCAAGGGAGGTGATGAGGTGGGGGCACAGAGTGGAGACGAAAGCAGACGACAGAACATTGCTAGAGAACAGGAAAGGAGATGAAAGGAGACACTTTTGAGAAGAAAAAATTCCGTTGCTTTCCGGACTCGAACCCGGGAACTTTTGAATGAGAGGTGAACACCTTAACCTTTAGACTACTCTACACTCAAACAAATCGATCGTCAGTCATTGCAGTGGAACCGTTGTGCACTGCTTGTGAACAGAAGCCTCACTTGTTTACAATGGCATCTTTGAAGACGGACTTTTCCAAGATGAGATCTGAACGAAACTAATACTTTTACTTTACTTTACTTTACTTTTCCGATCCAGCGGCCATTTGGGTTCTAGCCCTTCGGTCTGTCGATATGGCAAAGAATTGACAGGTTTTAATCAGCTGTGCTTTGTCGTTGTATAGAGTGTTTCCGATGTCTGGGGAGGCAAGTAGGGTGCTACGCAGATCACAAAGTGCTGGGCAGTTAAAGAGGTGGTGGGGTACTGTTTCATCCTGGCAGTCGCACAACGGGCAGTCTGGTGGGGTATCCTTGCGGATCCTATTAAGGTAGGAATTTAGTGGTATGTGTTGTGTTCGCAGGCGAAATATCGTGACTTGTTCTCTTCTACTCAGGGAATTTATTGCATCTAATACAAAAAACCAACAACCTGAAAATTTAACTACAGGGACTTCAGACTCATTATTATAATTGTGCACCCTTTAAAACTGATTCTGAACCACCCTTAATTTACTTTTTTTCAAATTCGAAAGTTAACTGTTTCGGAAGTTTTAGGCGACCAAAGTGACGAACTTTCACAAATATAATATAGATTATTAAAGATTAGAACACTTTTCAAATAGTAATAAGTTGACTCTGTCACTTAAAAGTGTTTGTTAAGATCTCAGTACAGGAAAACGTCAAGACTCCCGACTCTCAAATAAAGTTTTAAAAATTAAAAATAGACGGAAATAATTCACAACTTTGTTTGGTCAGTAAAGACCAGAGGTATAGTTTTAGTGTGCCTCTCTCTCTCTCTCTTTGTTTCTCTCTCTCTCTCTCTTTGTTTCTTTGTTTTGTACAGAGAGCCTAGCGGTTTTAGAGTACCCTTACTAATGAAAAAGAAACGGGGATATTATGTTCTATTTTTAGCTTCAAAGAGGAGAGTGAAATACGATATGGCGAGGGAAAGCTAAACTCTGATCCCAGGCTTAGTTTTTTAGACACTGATCTATTTCTCTCTCCTTTCTATTACTATCCGTCTCTCTGTCTCCCTCTCTCTCTGTCTCTCTCATTCTCTCATACTATATCCCTCTCTTTTTGCCTTTCTTTCTCATTACCCCTTTGCCCCTCTCATCCTCGCCCCCTTTCTCTCTGCCTCACCCTCTCTCTATCTCTCTATCCCCTTTATCTCTCTCTCTCTCTCTCTCTCTCTCTTTCTGTCTCCCCCTCTTTCTCTCTCCCCCCCCCCTCTCTCTCTCTCTCTCTCTCTCTCTCTCTCTCTCTCTCTCTCTCTCATGCACTTCCCTTCCCCCTCTTTCATCCTCTCTCTCTCTCCAAAACCCTATACTTTTAGAATACCTCCTCTCTCTCTCTCTTTCTCTCTCTCTCTCTATATATATATATCTCTCTCTCTCTATCTCTCTAACCCCCCCCCTCTCTCTCTCTCTTTCTCTCCCCTTGTCTCCCCCACTTTCTCACGCCCCCTCTCTCTTTCATCCTCTCTATCTATAACCCTATACTTTTAGAATACCTCCCTCCCCCCCACCCCCGGGCCGCCCCCCTTCCCACATTCCCCACCAGGTCATGTAGATTTCACATAAAGATATCAGTTGGCGCGATAGTTGGCCTTTCTTTTCAGCCTGTACTTGTTCACTTCCGGTCTCGGCGCGCGCCCTGTTTCCGGTCGTCCATTGAAGTCTGCGCGACGGGCGGTAATATTTGCGTGTAGCGGTTACCTGGCCGGTTGTCCCCCTTGCACACTGCGCGGATAATTACTGCCCTTAGTTTCTAATTATCCTTCGCGGAGCCGAGTGGAACTCTTCCGTTGCTGGAGTCATAAAAGAACCGGAGAAAGCAGCGGAGTGCGAACAACGCTCCAAATGGCTTCTAGATTGTGGCGCCGGTGGTCTAGTGGGTAGTCTGTTGGGCTCTCGTGGCCTTGAGGTTTAAGGTGTTCGCCTCTCATTCAAAGGTCCCGGGTTCGAATCCGAGTACACGGGTAGCGACGCAAAAAAAATTTCTTCTCTAAAAGTGTTTTCTTTCTCCTCCTCTCCTGTTCTCTAGCAATGTTCTGTCGTGTGATTTCGTCCCCACTCTCAGCTCCCACCGCCTCTCCTCCCTTGCCCCCCTCCTCATGGGGCGCCTGACAATATCTGCAGCCTTTTCCTTGGCTTCTTCTTTCTGCTGTCTTTTAGCCACACCCCTGATCTTATGGTAGGAAAGATCTACTCCTTGCCTTCTCGGAAAATGGCGAAAAATCTCGAGGTCCCGTGTACAAGTTGCGAACGTTAAAGATCTCTTGGTGGTCTTAAATTGATAAGGGTAGGCTTCGGTCGCCACCCGGGCAAAAAAGGGGAATTAATATTACCATTATTATTTATTTTATTATTATTATTATTATTATTATTATTATTATTATTATTATTATTATTATTATTATTATTTATTATTATTATTATTATTATTATTATTATTATTATTATTATTATTATTATTATTATTATTATTATTATTATTATTAGTATTATTATTATTATTATTATTATCATTATTATTATTACCATTAATATTACTATTATCATTTTATATGTTTATTTATCTATTATTTTTAATTTTTAAAAAAATATATTTTACACATTCTTGCACTACAAAATGCTTGGACATAATATAGGCTTGCATTGATCTGAAGGCTGTTGCCATATTCACTGTAGTCACGGCTCGGGTTGTTTGTTCCATCATCTGGGCAAGTGTGACCATCCTTTGTTGATGAGTCTGCTGAGTGAGCATTTGGTCTCTTGCTTCACGAGACTGTTTCAAATCGTATTTTCAAATTAAGTAGCGTTCTCATATATATTTCACCTCCAATCTATTTGAAGAGTTGGCATTTAAAGCTTGCTTGTGTGCACGAGAGTTGTTACATACAAAGCATACTTCGTTGTAGGGATTGTTGGAACAGTTTCGTAGAGGGATCGGTTGAAACGAAAGCTGTCATCCCTTCTACTTGAAAGTCGTGAAAGACCAGGCCACCCTCCCCACAGCAATGT
>NW_004798106.1:159790-162290 GCF_000002075.1 Aplysia californica | reverse complement strand
AACTCTTTTTTTAATAAAAAAAGCCCCATGGGTAGACATAATATGTACACGTTTTGGGGCGATTTGTGAAAATAGTTTACAATATTTAAGTAGGTAAAGGGGGGATATGTGTATGCCTATTAGGCCAAAAGTTATCCTCAAGAATAACATTTTAATCATACATTATGCACAAATACATATTACATGGAAGTTTCATTGCGATGTAGACAAAAATGTTCACAGTAGAATTTTTTTTAAAAAGTAATCGTACTTCTCTTTTTAAGATATTATGAGACAAAAAAATATTCGATTAAAAAAGACCTTAAACGATAATATATAATATATTATATGGAAATACAGGACTTGCTCAGTGAGTCAAATCTGAGGCAATTCTATTGGCATGCTTGTTTAAACTCTCACTTTTTCCTTTCTGGGTTTTGTGGGGGGGGGGGGGGGGGTTTAGGGTATATGTTTTATTTTTTATGTTTAAAATTTTTTTAAACACACATCATGCACATGAATTGTCAGTTATCATGACTTTTTTTTGGGGGGGGGAGGGGGGGGGAGAAGGTACGTAGGAAGTTGCGTTTGTCGAGATTTCTTAACCGTCGGCAAGAGTCAATTCCTCGGAATTGCCAAGTTCTATATGACTTTTTTGGCAGTTTTGAGTTACTAAGAACATGAGGTCAGAAACCTAATGTCTTATCTGCTCAATCAAAATTGTAAAATTTTTCGGAGTCGTTATTGACCTATTCAAATAATTGTTTTCGAAAAATCATGACATGATGTGAATCTCAAAATCTTTGGCGTCAAATTTCTCAAAAAAGTACCGAGCAGATAGAACTTTGTAATTCTGAGGTAACAGAGTATTAAAGTGAGGACAGGGAAGTCTGACATCGAATGGCAAGGAGAAAATTGTGAAATAAATTGTAAAAGTTTAACGCCCCTAACAACACTACTAGCTTATAATTTAAGAGGTGGGACTTCCGAGTTTAACGACATCTCCGGAAAGACCGAGCTCATTTGGGAAAATCGTTGAAAGTGCCTTTCCCCAATGACACAAAGTCTGACTAAGCTGAAGAGATTAATGAAGATGTTTAGTCAGAATTCAATGTACTGTCTCTGTGTGGGTACCTGCCTTGACTTGTAAAGCGAACAGAGTCTGTACATTTTCTTTCCCTATCCTCAGTGGAATGTTCTTTAAAAACTAAAAAAACAACAACCCCCAAACCATTGAAGATAAAGACATGAAATGTGTGTCATACAATGTCAAACAATACGACATTTCGCTTCCCTGTTCTTAATGGAATGTTAATGTATCAAACAATGTCAAATAATACGACATTTCGCTTCCCTGTCCTTTAATGGAATGTTACTGTGTCAAACAATGTCAAACAATACGACATTTCGCTTCCCTATCCTTAATGGAATGGGTTTTTTTAAAACAATACGACATTTCGCTTCCCTGTCCTCAATGGAATGCTAATGTATGAAACAATACGACATTTTATAGAGTGTTATGTCTTCCTTCTCAAGCTGTGTTGTTGTGTTCAGGGAAACAACATGCATCGCTTTTCCTTGACTAAGGGCGAGGAGGCGGGGCAGTTGAAGGCTTGGGCGAACTCCGGAACTTGGCTAACCACCTGGTTAATTCTGAGGAGTAGAAGGAGAGATGATGAAAATAATAATAATAATAATAATAATAATAATAATAATATATAATATAATAATAGTAATAATAATAATAATAACAATAATAATAATAATAAAATAATGGTGGTAATAATAATAATAATAATAATAATAACAATAAACATAATAATAATAATAATAATAATAATAATATTGATAATAATAATAATATTATAATATGATATAAAAATAATAAAAATAATAAAATAATCATAATCATAATCATAATCATAATCATAATCATAATAAGGGTCTAAAAACTTTACCTTCGATTTTCTCAAAACAGCATTTTTCGTATTAGTCCCATTGTGCTTAAAAGCGATCATACAACAGAGCACTACTGCATTTATTCACCTGTATTCCTTGGGGAACACCCCATTCACTTCAAGCTGTACTGCCTTCAGGTATTCTGGTGTGTTCTGGCACTTCGTCTGTGGAAGAACAGCATTGAAAAACACGCTAGTTGTTAGCTGGTGTTGTGGGCATGCAAAGGGAAAGAAAAAGGAGCAAGACATAATATGTGAAGGGTGTTGACAAAATGAGTTACTTCTCGGAGTCGAGCCCTATGGAAATCACTACATCACGCTTATAGGTGAAGTTTTAACCATTTAATAAGTGTGAAATAATATAAGGCATGTTATACTTAAAGAATATGAAAGCAATGGAAAATCTACAAATTTGACCCTAGTGTTGATTTTTGGCTAATACCTCCATTTGTGGATTGTGAGAAGTAACACGTTTTGTCAGCACGTCTCACATATGTCTCATGACGCAGTGGAGTCAGGCGCTCGTCGATTTTTGAGCATGTGGAGATACAGGTATCATCTTA
>NW_004798106.1:147290-154790 GCF_000002075.1 Aplysia californica | reverse complement strand
GTCAAGTTATTGCTGACAACGCAGAGACAAAATTATTATTGTGCCGCTCAACAGAAAATGTGCAGAGAATCAATATGTGTCACAACGTAGTGGAATCAGGCGCTCGTCAATTTTCGGGCATGTGGAGTTTTTGGTGGTATCTTAAAGGTTATTCATTTGTCCCCTGCTTTCGAGGAAATAAATGTCCATCTATCTGGAATGAAAGTGGCGATTTTTGCGATTGAAGGAGGTGGGGTCACCTGGTTTAAGAATAAAAATTAGCTAGAAAATGGTCGCCAAAGTTTGGTGACTTCCATAGCTCAAGAGTCTTCGGAAACAGCAAATTTAAATGTTGTGAGCCCCTAATCGACGTTTTCCAATAAAATGCACATTTAAAAATGTTTTTGAACGGACACACAGAATGTTGAGTAAAAAAAAACAAAAATTCGAAAAAAATTTCCAAACTGGCCGAAAAATGCTGATTTCTCTGATTTTAATATTTTGACGAGCGCCTGATTTCATCAAGATGTTTCACAAATTATTATTGCGCCGCTCAACAGAAAATGTGCAGCGAATGTTTAGCCTACTGTTCACATACCCAACACCCACGAGCTATCTAAACCCCTCGGAAGTACCCGGGTCTACGCAAGCGCGAAAGACGAGAAGCGACGCGAGCAGACTAACATGCTCAGGCGGTCAGCTGTTGTTTTCCCATCGGGCAAAATTGGAAATCGAGAATAGACCCCAAACGACAGGGGAGGGGGAGGGGGGTCGCAATATCCTATCCCTTCAGAATCCCAGAGAGATTCCCTTCTGACGACAGCCACAGCGGGCCACTTTGCACCCGCTTATTTCGAGAAGCTCAGAAGTAACAAAAGTCCCCCCTCTCCCCCCCCCCCACCATTCCCATTGTTTCTTTTCTCTCTCCACCCCCACCCCTTACCTTTTCCCTTTTTTCTTTTCCCCCGCCCCCCCCCCCCCCCCCCCCACACACACACACACAACTCGCGTGGTATCTGAATAGAGTTATATACGTCGTCATCTCTGCTTGAATGTCGACTCTGTTTTCGCCCCCTCGCAGCCTCGCTTAGTTAACCCTCCATTGGTCACAACAAGAACTATTGCAAGAAAAACTATATGGCCCTCTACGCTGTTGTTCTTCATCATCAACAAGTGTCAGGAGCTCGGGGTCGTCAGCTAACTGTTCCAAGTCCATGTCAGTTTTAGTAACGTTTTACGGCGCTCGCAACAGCATGATTAAGGTCATATGAACGCCAAGGGGTGGATGTGAACAGTGAAGTCCAAACGGGTAATCAGACTTACTGTGCTCACCTCTCTAGCTTCAACAGCACAAAGTCTGCTTCGACCATCAAGGCACCCCGGAAATAGCGGGTCACAAGAGTGTGACAAACATACAAAAGAAGTAACTGGAAAAATGACGATACTAAGGATTAGGAAAGAAAAAGCAGTAGTTTCCTGTTGCAGTTCAGGCACGGTTATGAGCATGACATTGATGAATCAGCCCGTTTACAATTCTACTGTGCTTTAGAACAGGTTAATGTTCCCCCTTTGGGAATGGCATAAAGCAGATTACTGCGCTCATCATATTTCTCCTCAGACTGGGGTCAACATTTGTGTCACAAGGCGGTGGAAACAGGCTCTCTTCAAAATAATCAAAATGAAGAAACCTGCATTTTTCCGCTGGTTGTGAATTTTTATCAAAATTTTTGTTTTTTGGATCAACACCTTTCATGCCCAATAAAGAACTCATTTCTGTGTTTGAATTTTTCTGAAAAACGTAGATTAAAGGGACATAAAATGTAAATTTTCAGTTACCAAGGACTTTAAGCTAAAAAAATAACTAATCTTTGGCGGCCATTTTCTCACTAATTTTGCCTCTGAAAATAGGCGACCCCCACCTCCTTCATTGACAAATATCTCGACTTGTATTCAGATAAATGGATCTTTTTTTCATATGAATAAAGACAACTGAACAAGCTTTAAGATGATACCAATAACTCGACATGGCCAAAAATTGACGAGAGCCTGATTCCACCACGCTGCCTCACAATTGTGTCACGAGGCGGTGGAAACAGGCGCTCGTCAATTGTTGTTGGACATGGAGAGTTATTGGTGTCATCATGAAGCTAGTTCATTTGTCTTGCTTTCAGTGAAAAAAATACTCTTCAATCATGAATATAGATCGAGATATTTGTGATTAAAAGATGTAGGGGTCACCTGGTTTCTGGGGTAAAATTAGCGAGAAAATGGCCACCAGAGTTTGGCTATTTCCAAAGCTTGAGCTTCCTTAGAAAAATGTCTGTGCCTTAAATAGACATTTTCAGTAAAATCCCCAAGGAAATGTGTTTTTTAAGTATCTTATAGATCTAGGTGTTGAGTAAACATTTTTTTTTAATCGATGAAATTGCCAAACAGACAAAACAAATTATGCTGGGTTTTTTTCTATTTCATTATTTTGACGAGTGCTTGAATTCAACACAATGTCGATCATTTTGTAAAAAAAAAAAGAGTTAGAACGGAGCTGACTTATAGGGAGGTTTGTGAGGCTAAAAACTTTGATGATAAGTTTGGCTTCGGACAAACACCTCTCCAGAATTGTTGAATTCTTTCTGCTCAGTACCTAGGTTTGATAAATTTGACGTGAACAAATTTGAGTATCACAGCATGTCAAGCTTTTTCAAATGCAGTTCTTTGAATATCTCGATAGCTACTCTAAATAATCTTACGATTTTGATAGAGTAGACAGAACCTTTATTTGGTTTCTGACCTCCTTGTCTTAGTAACTCAAAATGGCCAAAAATGTCAGATAGAACTTTGTAATTCTGAGGTAGCCACATGTTAAACTTTTTCATAATTAATTCTTTAAATAATATCTTGATAACGACTCCAATTAATCTTACGATTTTGATAGAGCAGATAGAACATGTATTTGGTTTCTGACATCATTGTCTTGGTAACTCAAAGAAATTTGTAATTCTGAGGTAGCCCCATGTCAACCATGTTCATAATCAATTCTTTAAATATCTTGATAACGACTCCAAATAATATGATAGAGCAGATAGAACATTTATTTGGTTTCTGACCTCATGGTCTTAGTAACTCAAAACAGTGTAGTTTGGTAATTCAATTCGTACCGCAGCTTTGCCATTGGCCAGCTACTGTCGCCGCACTCAAACACATGTGTCACGACATGGTGGAATCAGGCGCTCGTCAATTTTTGGGTATGTGAAGTTATTTGTATCATCTCAAAGCCTGTTTAGTTAGTTGTCTTGCAATGAGTGAAAAAAAATACCCATCTATCTTGAAGAGAAGATAAGATGTTTGAGATTGAAGAAGGTGGGATCGCCTTTTTTCAAAAGTAGAATTAGCGAGAAAATGGCCGCCAAAGTTTGGTTATTTCTATAACATGATAGTCCGTAGAAACTGAAAACTTACTTTTTTGTGCCTTTAATCAAACGTTTTTCCGTAAAATTCACCCTGAAATGTGTTCTTAGTTGGACAACAATGGTGTTGAGAAAAAAAAAGACAAATTTAAATTGTCAAACTGGTAGAAATGTGCCATTTTCTTCAATTTCATTATTTTGACGGAAAGTGTTAGATTGGAGCCCACAGGGTAAAAGATCGAGGGGCAGACCACGTGGAACCTTGAGAAGAGTCACGGAAATGGATGTACAGAAAAGTGGGAAGACGTGGAGTGACATCAAGCGACTAGCCCAGAATAGGGAAAGGTGGAAAGTGTTTGTTCGTGGCCTATATCCTGATCCAGGGTGAGAAAGGCAATAATGATAATGATGATTATTTTGACGAGCGCCTCATTTCACCAAGCTGCCTCCCAAATAATTGTGTCACGACGTAGTGGAATCAGGCGCTCGTCAATTTTCGGGCATGTGGAGTTTTTGGTATTATCTTAAAGGGTATTCATTTGCCCCCTGCTTTCGAGGAAATAAACGTCCATCTATTTGGAATGAAAGTCGCGATTTTAGCGATTGAAGGAGGTGTGGTCACCTGGTTTCAGAATAAAAATTAGCTAGAAAATGGCCCTCACCACTTCCATAGCTTAAGAGTCTTTGGAAACTGCAAATTTAAATTTTGTGTGCCCCTAATCGACGTTTGTCAATAAAATCCACACATAAAAGTGTTTTTGAACGGACATATAAAATTTTGAGTCAAAAAAACAAAAATTCGGAAAAATGTCCAAACTGGCCGAAAAATGTCGATTTCTCGAATTTTAATAATTTGACGAGCGCCTGATTTCATCAAGATGCCTCACAAATATATTTGTCCAGTAGGTCGTTAAAGAGTTAAGAGTTTTTCTTGTGGGTTCGGAGGTGGGTCTGGGCAAATTACTACGCTCATCACACGCGCCCAAATCCCCGGTAAGCCGCGGAGGGGTCCCGCCAAGACCTGGCCACTTGCCGCCAAAACGGGCTGGCCGCGGTCCTGTCGCGTACACGCAATTTCCGGTCGCCGAGGCTGCTGGGAAGGCGGGGAAGCAATCAAAGCGGCACCCCGCATGCGCGCAGAGATCCAATATCTGGCAGTTTGCTGGTCAGTGTGAGGTCAGAGAATGAGGGGGGAACGAGAGGGAGCTGGGGGAAGGGGAAGGGGAAGGGGGGGTTCTGTTTTTTATGGGGGGGTGGTGTGGGGGGTGGGGGTGGGAGAGGGGAGATAAACTCCCACACAGATATCTATCTATCTATCTATCTATCTATCTATCTATCTATCTATCTATCTATCTATCTATCTATCTATCCATCCATTTATCAACCCATCCATCCATCCATTCATTTATCTATCTATCTATCTATCTAACAATCTATCGAGAGAGAGAGAGAGAGAGAAGGGTTGAAAGAGAGAATGTATGTGTTTGTGTGTGTGTGTGTGTGTGTGTGTGTGTGTTTGAGAGAGAGAGCGAGAGAGAGAGCGACAGAGAGAGAGAGCGAGAGAGAGAGAGAGAGAGAGAGAGAGAGAGAGAGAGAGAGAGAGAGAGAGAGAGAGAGCGAGAGAGAAGCAGTCTTCGATCATTACTTTTCTAAAGCTAAACGATAAGCATTGTCAAATTCCAGGAAATCTGTTTACCAATGGTACCAATAAATCCATATAATTATGAGCTTTGGTCAGTTCGGTTTGTGAAAAGCCACGGTATAATACGGATAGAGTGGCCAAGTCGGTTGTTGGCGGGTGCTCTGGTGTGGTTTGCTTCTTCTTTCCTATCAAACATCTATCGTCCTTATCACCTCTCCATCTTTTTGTGTTTGTAACTCTCTTGTAACACCTCTAATCTTCGGCACTTATATGACCTCATTGTGTTGCAAGTGCCGTGAAACTCTTACTAACATTAGAGTGGCCCAGCTGGTCAGATGTACTATGGCTAAAATTATGATTTTTTTTTTAAAAAATTTTTTTGGGGGGGGTTGAGTGTTTATTCTTTTGTTATAAGTTTCAGTCTCATAAGCTGTGGTCGATGCGGAAAGAAGCATTGGAGAATATCATTGTAACAACAGACAAGTTTGATGGAAAGAGAGACAGGGGCATACAGAGGGAAAAGATACTGGACAAGTTGACAACTTGGCTGGGAGCAGCAAGAACAACAGACACCATTGCTGCAACGCAAGACTGATAAAAGTGGAGGTCCAAGATCGCCCACGCCAGTCGGCAAGGCACCGGATGAAGATGAAGCTGAGGTATCAATTGCTTGAGCTCAAATACTATTTTGTAGAAATACTGATTCAAAATGTTGAAAAAGCAAGACAAAAATGATAATATTACAATGAAACCCTGTTTTAAAAGAATGATGCAGTCTGGGTTTTTTCTTCTTCTTTGTTAGGGGTGGTTTTTTTCACTTCTGAGAAAGAAATAAGCTTTCTGGGTGCGGCTGATTTTAACAACTTGCCGACAACACGACGAGTGGCTCACAATTTGGGATTGGCGATAATCGTTGCTAGTCTTAGCTGAGTGGTAGGCCAGTCTGCCTCTTTTCCTTTTTCCTTTCTGCGTAATGAGATTGTGGGGCGGGGCTGAGAGAGATTGTACAGGAACATGGGCGGAATACGTCAGGAGGGAGAGGGAGGAGAGGGAGAGAGAGGGGGAGAGAGAGAGACAGAGAGAGAGAGAGAGACAGAGAGAGAGAGAGAGGAGGGGGAGGCAGAGAGTGGGGAGAGAGTGGGGGGAAGAGGGAGGGTGGGAGAGAGAGAAAAAGAGGGGGAATGGAGAGATAAGGGGAGAGAGGGGGGTAAGGGTGAGGGAGAGAGAAGGAGAGTGGGAGAGGGAGAGGGAGAGGGAGAGAGGGAGAGGGAGGGAGAGAGCAAGAGAGAGAGAGAGAAAGAATTGAGACAGAAAGAGAGGGGGTGGTGGGGGGGAGATGGATAAAGAGAAGGGGAGAGAGAAGGAAAGAGAAAAAAAGAAAATGTGAGCTGTCCATAGGGTCCATCTTTAAAAAAAGACAAAAAACTTGAGGGACGACTTAGTAAAGCGATGATAACACACTTCTCGAAGACCTGAGGTCGAGGGTTCGATCTGCGTTATAATCGAACTGGATTTTTTTACATTCGTTTGGTTTTTTTCCCCTATATATTTAATTCTGGATTGTTTTAGCTCTCTTAGGTAATCTGGTTCCTCTTGCGGCGGAACATTTTAACATAGTCACCGGGCAACATCTTGGCTGAAAAGGATGTAAAACAACACAACCTAACCGACTTACTTATTTCATCAATGGCGTGGATAAAAATGATGGTATCTGACTTACCTATTTCATCAATGGCGTGGATAAAAATGATGGTATCTGACTTACCTATTTCATCAATGGCGTGGATAAAAATGATGGTATCTGATCAACCTATTTCATCAATGGCGTGGATAAAAATGATGCTATCTGACTTACCTATTTCATCAATGGCGTGGATAAAAATGATGATATCTGATCAACCTATTTCATCAATGACGTGGATAAAAATGATGATATCTGATCAACCTATTTCATCAATGACGTGGATAAAAATGATGATATCTGACTTACTTATTTCATCAATGGCGTGGATAAAAATGATGATATCTGACTTACCTATTTCATCCAAAGGGTAAATAAACAACTTCTTACTTAGCCTATTTCATAAAGGAATCAAGACCTCAGACTTACTTATTTAATCAATAGCTTGGATAAACCTTTTCTTTCTTATCTACTTCTTCAGTAGCGTGGATAAAAGAGCTCTGACGTATCTATTTCATCAATAGCGTAGATTCAAGACCCCAGACTTAGTTATTTAATCAATACCCTGGATTCAAGATCCCCGACTTACCTGGTTCATCAATAGCGCGGATAAAAGACCTCCGACTCACCTAGTTCATCAATAGCTTGAAGAAAAGACCCCAGACTTACCTAGTTCATCAATAGCGTGAAGAAAAGACCCCCGACTCACCTAGTTCATCAATAGCGTGAAGAAAAGACCCCCGACTCACCTAGTTCATCAATAGCGTGAAGAAAAGACCCCCGACTCACCTAGT
>NW_004798106.1:141833-145225 GCF_000002075.1 Aplysia californica | reverse complement strand
CACACACACACACACACACACACACACAGAGAAACACACACACATATACACACATTGACACACACAGGCACACACAGAGACGCACATAAACACACACAGACACACACAGACACACACATAAACACACACAGACACACACACACACTCACACACACAGACACACACACATACACTCACACACAGATACACGCATACACACAGACACATACACAGACACACACAGACACACAGACACACACACACACAGACAACACGCATAAACACACACAGACACACACACACAGACACCCATAAACACAAACACAGACAAACACACATACACACACTGACACACACACAAACCCACACAAACACTGACACACAAACACTCACACACAGACACACACACACACATAATCACACAAACACATACAGACAAACACACACAGACAAACACACACAGACAAACACACACAAACACACACACTCACACGCACGCACACACACAAAGGTGGGAAGTGGGAAGTGGTCGTGTGTACACGTGATTGTCCTAGAAACGTAGCAGTACGAGCAGGCTGGACTGTCTTTTTCTTTTAGCAAAAGTAAAGGCTATCTTTTTCATCGAAAGGAATGCAATAAAATAAACAGGCTTTAAGCTCGTACCAATATCTCATTACGCCTAAACATTGACGAGAACCTGATTCTTATGTGTCGTGGCATACTTTACTTTACTTTACTTTACTTTACTTTACTTTACTTTACTTTACTTTACTGTACTTTACTTTACTGTACTTTACTTTACTTTACTTTACTTTACTTTACTTTACTGTACTTTACTGTACTTTACTTTACTTTACTTTACTGTACTTTACTGTACTTTACTGTACTTTACTTTACTTAACTTCACCTAGCAAAGAATTTACAGGTTTTCGTCAGCTGTGTTTTGTCGCTGCCTAAAGTATTTCCGATATCTGGGGAGGCAGGTAGGTAGGTACTACGCAGGTCGCTAAGTGCAGGGAAGGAAAAGTGGTGGTGTGACACTGTTTCATCCTGGCAGTCACACAGCGGGCTGTCAGGTGGGGGTATCCTTGCGGATCCGTTAGGTAGGAATTCACTGGAATGTCTTGTGTTCACAGGCGAAAGATAGTGACTTGTTCTCTTCTACTCAGGGAGTTTAGTGCATCTTTTGAGTTGGGAGCAGTCATGTGTGCGTCGTGACATATCTATTATCTATTTGTGGTGGCCGAATGTTGCTATTCAAAAGGCTTTTTATGGCTGCATCGATCGACAGGCGGTTTTCGCCAAAAGATTCTTTAAAATATTCTCTTTCAGTTTTGAAACAGTTTTGCTGCAAAAAGCAAAATTTCTTTATTTTTCCGATCGCTTTTGTAGGCCGACGCTTCTGTCTATGCAATTTTAGAAAATCCGGTGCGGAAGTGATATTTTGCGAGGCGCATTTTGTTTTGAGAGTATAGATCTAGATCCAGACCTTCTAATTTTTTGCTTCTCTCAAGATTTATTGCTCCATTCCAGTAGAGTGTTAATATAGTAGGCCAATGACTTTCAGTTGATGTCAATGCACCGATCATTCCTTTCATCGAAAGGGGGCCCAGCTAGTATTATATATTTGACAACTTGGAAACACATGCGTCGCTTTTCTCATAAATCTACGTCAGCTACAGAGTTGAAAGTTGGCAAATGCCTGCAAAAAGATGGATAGTCCCCATGAGAGAGCCCGATTTTTAATTTATTCATTTCCTGAATTTAGGATAATATATTTGACAAAAAGTTCCCGTCCTTCTTTGACCTTTGTGATTATTCCACTGAGAAACGAAACAAATCTGCCTAGCTGTCCATCACAACGAAAGTGCCGGAAGTGATATTTCGCGAGGCGCATTTTGTTTTGAGAGTATAGATCTGGACCTTCTAATTTTTTGCATCTCTCAAGATTTATTGCTCCATTCCAATAGAGTGTAAATATAGTAGGCAATGAATTCTAGTTGATATTAATGCACCGATCATTCCTTTCATCGAAAGTGGGCCCAGCAAGTAATACTATACAGTTAAGATGAGCGAAACCTAAAACTTTAGCTCGCCTCGCGGAATTAACGTGGTCAGGGAGGGAGTTATTGATTTTTAAAAAATTTGTTTGTTCATTTGTTTGTTTGTTTTTATTTGGGTTTTTTTCCTTTGGGGGTGGGGGATGGGGAATTTATGTTAAAAATTTCGAAACGAAAAAAAAATCCTCTTGGTTTTGTTTTTTTTCTGGTTTTTTACAGGGGGGAAAGGGTGGGGGAGGGAGGTTTATTTCAAGAAAAAATGGTACCGAGAATTAGTCGCTTTTAAGCACGAGGAGGCTATCCCGAAAAATGCTGTTTTGAGAAAATCAAAGGTAAAGCTTTATGCCCCTTGTTCAGTTTCTTTAAAAGACAAGGAGAGTTTTCTCTAAAACAAAACAAATATACCCACCAATGACACCAAACTTATCCTATAGGTAGGGCAATGGCCACTTTTGGTGTAGATCAATATTTCTGGAAACCCCAAAAATCTGGGTTAGCCCACTTGTCCTTAAAAGCGACCAATGAACAGACGGCACTTACTTGCATATACATTTTGTCCATGTACATGTCGTTCACCATGTAATCAGCATACCCAACCTTCTGCAGGCTCCCAGAGATCTGGGGAGGGAGGGGAAATCACAAAGGAGAGTTTAGTTCAGAATTTTTCATCCAGCACTTGCAACATAATTAGGTCATAAAAGTGCCCGAAGATTAGAGGTGTTACTAGGGAGTAAAGACAAAGAAATGGAGAAGGGGCTAGGTGGGCAGGTAGGTAGCTAAGTAAATGTGTAGGTAAATAAATAGGTAGATAGGTTGGTAAGTGAATAGGTAGGTAGGTAGGTAGGTGGTAGATAGGTAGGTTGGTAAGTGAATAGGTAGGTTGGTAGGTAGGTAGGTAGGTAGGTAGGTAGGTAGGTAGGTAGGTAGGTAGGTAGGTAGGTAAGTAGGTATGTATGTAGGTAGGTATGTAGGTAGGTAGGTAGGTTGGTAGGTAGTTAGATAGGTAGGTAGGTAGATAGGCAGTCAGGCAGGCAGGTAACTAGGCAAGCAGTAGGTAGGTAAGTAGTCAGATAGGTAGGTAGATATGTAGGTACGTAGGTAGATAGCCAGGCAGGCAGGCAAGTAGGTAGGTAGGTATGTAGGTAGGTAGGTAGATAGGCAAGTAGGTAGATAGGTAGGTAGGTAGATAGGCAGGTATAGGTAGGTAGGTAGGTAGGTAGGTGGGTAGGTAGGTAGGTAGGTAGGTAGGTAGGTAGGTAGATAGGTAGGTAGGTAGGTAGGTAGTTATGTAGGTAGGTAGGTAGGTAGGTAGGTAGGTAGGTAGGTATGTAGGTAGTTATGTAGGTAGGTATA
>NW_004798106.1:135017-136336 GCF_000002075.1 Aplysia californica | reverse complement strand
GTGGGGGGGGGGGGGGAGACATACTTTCATTTCACTAACAGGGTTTAATAAGATTTTTAGTTCAGAAATCAAATGAGGTAGTGCTTGATGAAGCCCACGTGGGACGCTCAATGTTAAAAACAATCAGGAAGCGACAAATGCAGTTTTTGGGACACCTGAATAGACATAAGTGTCTTGAACATCTAGTTCTCACTGACAAAACTGAGGGCAAGCGAGGCAGGGGTAGGCCCAGAACAAAATACTAAGAGAACCTAAACAAATGGGTAACACGTAAAGATCAGGGAAACGTAGCTTTTTTTTAGAGCATCCGAGCAAAGGAATGAATGGAGAACCATGTTCGCCGATGTCTGTCACAGATCTGGTGATGCACTTTTCATTAATGGTGGCGTTGGCAATGGATTAGACACACTTTCAGGAAGTCAAGCAGCTGTATAACAAGGAAAGTGTTGGATTGGAACCCACAGGGTAAAAGATCAAGAGGAAGACCACGTGGAACCTGGAGAAGAGTTCCGGGAATGGATGTAAAGAAAAGAGGGAAGACGTGGAGTGACATTAAGCGACTAGCCCAGGATAGGAAAAGGGTGGAAAGTGTTTGTTCATGGCCTATATCCTGATCCAGGGTGAGAAAGGCAATGTTGATGATGATGATGATGCACTTTTCAAACGCCCTTTTAAGTCATTTAGGGTGCTCTTTCAGCAGTTTCATAATTGTGACCTTATAGAACAAATTAAATGTCAAAGGGTATTTTTTCCACAAAAAAACTTACTTACTTTACTTTTATCCGCCCCTTATACCCTTTAGGGTGTCATGGCCGTCTACGAGTTATCAGTCCGTTTCTTTCTTCCTTTGGTATTTTTTTTTAGCAATATATAATCTGCTGTCGGTCACAAAGAAAAACACCCCCCCCCCCCAAAAAAAAATTTTTTTTTAAATAAAAAAAAAAAATGATATTTTGAAAACTGTTATCGATATTCTGTGGGGTCACCGACATGCGTTATCGCTTACAGCAACTGATGATGAAGGAGTTAAGTATAAAGAAGCAGACAAGGGCGTGAGGAAGGTGTGTCTGCTTACCGGGGCAAAATCTGGGAGGAAAAAGTAGAAGTCCATGCCCGTACCTCCAGCATCAATCTGTGGGGGAAGATAAGATGATGGTGGTGGTGATGGTGGTGATGGTGGTGGTGATGGTGGTGGTGAAGGTGGTGGGGGTGATGATGGTGGTGGTGATGATGATGGTGAATGTGGTGGTGGTGGTGATGATGATGGTGGTGATGGTGATGGTGATGGTGGTGGTGATGGTGGTGGTGGTGGTGATGAT
>NW_004798106.1:133613-134803 GCF_000002075.1 Aplysia californica | reverse complement strand
AGTGGTGGTGGTGATGGTGGTGATGGTGGTGATGGTGGTGATGATGGTGGTGGCGGAGATGATGATGGTGATGGTGGTGGTAGTGGTGGTGGAGATGATGATGGTAGTGATGGTGGTGGTGATAGTGGTGATGGTGGTGGTGATAGTGGTGATGGTGGTGGTGATGATGGTGATGGTGGTGGTGGTGGTGGTGATGATGATGATGTAGTTGTGATGATACATCATAATGATAATGCAGATGATGATGAGAGAGGAGGAGGAGGAGGATGACGAAGGTAACTAATGGTGATGATGACAGCAGGCATTTAGAATGAGTTCCCTCTAACCACCTCACCCTATCACTCTCTCACCCTTTCACCTTCTTCCACTCCATAAACACGTCCTGCTGCCAATTCCGCACTCACCCTGCACCCCCTCCCCCTCTCACCACCTCACCCCTTCACTCAATCACCTCTCACTGCGCTCACTCCTCTAACCACATCACCTTCTCACCCCTCTCACCCTCCCACCACCCACTCAACTCCTTACCCTCCTGCCATCCCCTCCCCCACTCACCCCCCACTCACCCACTCACACCTCTCACCCTCCTCTCACCCCCTCACACCTCTCACCCTCCTCTCACCCCCTCACACTCCCCCACTCACCCTCCTCTCACCCCTTACCCTCCCCACACTCACCTCCACCACGCATTTGTTCCATTCCACCTCCCCAACTCACCCTCTCACCCCACTCACCCCTCACCCTCTAAACCTCTCACCCTCCCCTCACCCCCTCACCCTCCCCCCACTCACCTCCACCACGCGTTTGTTCCATTCCACCTCATCCACTCACCCCCTCCCCCTCACCCTCATCCTCTCACCCTCCCGCCACTCACCTCCACCACTCGCTTGTTCCAATCTACCTCACCCTCTCACCCTCCCCCTCTCCCCCTCCCCGTCTCACCCTCTCACCCCCCCACTCACCTCCACCACGCGCTTGTTCCAATCCACCTCATCCACGTTCAAACTGACAGTGAAGAAGGCGCTGGTCCAGAGATCAATGTGCACAGTTTTCAGGGAAGCTTCCAGGTCAAACGTGCTGGCGTTCCACTGGTCAAACAGGTACCACCCGTCCGTCTGACTCACCACGTGATGTATGAAAGGGTAGCCACGGAGGTCCATCTAAAAGCGGAATAATGATAATAATAAATA
>NW_004798106.1:129431-132160 GCF_000002075.1 Aplysia californica | reverse complement strand
TGTGTGTGTGTGTGTGTGTACACGTGGTGAAACACCAAACCAATGAGGATCTGGACAATAAAGATGTATCTTACCTAGTGGTGGCCGAATTTTGCTATTCAAAAGGCTTTTTAATGGCTGCATCGATCGACGAGCGGTTTTCGCCCAAAAGATTCTTTTAAATATTCTCCAAATCATGACGTCCTTCGTTTTTTCAGTTTTGAGAATGTTTTGCTGCAAAATGCTAAATTTCTTTATTTCGCCGATCGCTTTTGTAGGCCGACGCTTCTGTCTCTGTAATTTTTAGAAAATCCGCCTTCAAGTCGTACTTCCGTTCGATACTATCGCGTTTTGTCGCGCAATACTGAGCACTATTTTAAGTGTGCGACCCGTATAGTTTATTGGATCTAGCATCATGTTTTCTTTTTTTTACTTGGTGCTAAATTCGACTGTGATCCTTTCGTTTGATGCCCATCATCGCTTTTTCTGCACTCCTTTGTCAAATTCTTTTTCTTGCTACTGGGAACAACGTTAACAGGCCTTAGATAAGAATATTATTATATTTGGCAACTTGGAAACACGTGTGTCACTTTTCTCTCAAGATTTATAGCTCCATTCCAGTAGAGTGTTTAATGTAGTAGGACAATGACTTTCAGTTGGTGTTAAAGCACCGATCATTCCTTTCATCGAAAGGGGCCTAGCTTGTCTTATCTATTTGCACAGCACAGAGTCTTGAGAAGTTTGACTTCAAAGATTTTGAGTTTCACAACATCATGTCAAGCTTTTTCGAATGCAATTCTTTGAATATCTTGATAACGACTCCGAATAATCTGACGATTTTGATAGAGCAGAAAGAACATAAAATTGGCTTCCTGACCTCATTAACTCATAATGGCCAAAATGTCAGAAAGAACTTTCTAATTCTAAGGTAGCGTCTTGTTAAAACTAATAACTCACTCAAACGTCTTCAGCTAAACTCTTTCTCCCATGTGTAAGTTGCACACGTTAAAGATCCCTTTGTAGTCTAAAATCGATAAGAGTAGGCTTTGGCCGCCACCTGCGCAAAATTCAAAATCTCCTATCAACTGAAAAAATGTTTGGTGTGACCCGCGCGCTCACATGACCATAAGAAGTTCGGAACGCGCCAAAACACTTTGAAACAAATTAAATTTAAAAAAGAAAACACACACAAAAAAATAACAAGCAGAAAGAAAAGAACAATTTCTAAACAGAAGAGCCGAGGTACCTTGTCAAAATGGTTGCTACATGAGTACATGAAGTCCCGGAGCTTCTTCTCATAGGCGTGCGTGAGCTGTCTGTCTGGCTCTGACTCCAGGAGGTACACAAGTCTCTCTGTGTTCTCCATCAGCACCTGGTGGCTCGGTGTCACGTCGTCCTGGACAAAGAAACAAAGAAAGAAAGAAAGAAAGAAAGAAATAGATGAATAGAAGATAAATAAATAAATAAAATTTTAAAAAATAAATAAGTAACTGAACAGAAAATGGGAAATGATTGTATGAATGAATGAATGAACGATCGAACGAACGAATGAATGAATGGATGAATTGATTAATTAATTAATTAATTAATTAATAAATGAATGAATTACTGAATAAATGAATGAATTACTGAATGAATGAATAAATGAATAAACGAAGGAATGAAGGAATGAATGAATGAATGAATGAATGAAGGAATGAATGTATGAAATTCTATTTATATTGATTATCCCTTGCCCATTTATATGAGATGGACGCCATCTGATTAGTAGAAAAAAGTGCGTATGACAGTGTCCAAAAGTGTATTAATTGCATACTTATAAGTACAACAAGTAACTGTTACAACAGATAGAGATTCCAGGATTATAGAATATGTAAGTCATAGGTCTGAGAGCGGTGATGATTTTAGAAATAATGGTGGGGATTAATCTCTATTCTTCAAATTGTCAAGGTCATCTCTATTCATCATCTACGTGTCAAGGTCATCTTTATTCATCAAAGTGTCAAGGTGATCTCTAGTCATCATCTACGTGTCAAGGTCATCTCTATTCATCATCTACATGTCAAAGTCATCTCTATTCTTAAAATTGTCAAGGTTATCTTTATTCACCATTCTCTACGTGTCAAGGCCATCTACATTCATCATCTACGTGTCAAGGTCATCTCTATTATTCAAATTGTCAAGGCCTTCTCTATTCATCTTTCTCTACGTGTCAAGGCCATCTGGGCTCACCAGTAACTCGTCCTGTGGATTGGCCTCGGCGTAGCCCCCACAGGCGAAGGCGTAGAAGTTCTGGCACGGGTCCACCGCCTCGTTCATCGTCTGCTTGTGGTAGAGCGAGGCCCTGAGACAGGCGGGAGTCAGACAGGTGCCGGAGTCGCAACCCGTGCTGGTCATCTGGGCGGCAGCTGTGGCCTCTGGACATAGGGAGGGCGGAGAGATTCGTTGTTTTTAGTTTAGTTTTAGTAGAGGTTTTACGGCGCTCACAACTGCATAAGGTTATATTATGAGCGCATAGTTCATAAGAGAGTGACAAGCATACAAAAGAAGTAGAGAAAAAAATGACGATAGTAAGGATGAGGAAAGAAAAAGCAGCAGTTCCTCCTATGTTGTTTCGGCACAGTATGAGCGTGACATTGATAAATCAGCCCATTTACAATTCTACTGTGTATAAGAACAAGTTAATATCCCACTTTGGAAATGGCCTAAAGAAATCTTCAGTTAGTAGCACTGCCCTTGTGGGGTGGGGG
>NW_004798106.1:123369-127285 GCF_000002075.1 Aplysia californica | reverse complement strand
GGGGTGAGGTGAGCAAGTCAAGGAAATGTTTTGATTCATTCAAATGTCAGCTGAAGTCGTTTCTGTTTTTAGATTAATAAGATGAATATTTGGAATAATTTTCTTCAGTCAGAACACAGCGTTTTGTGTTACTGTGTACATTGTACTGTATTTTAAAGCGTTCAGAGCCCGTGTACTTTATTCGGAGTTGAGCGCTATATAGATGTCATTTATTATTATTAAGGATATGTTATAAGAGAAAACTCTTGCAAGTAAGAGAAACTATCGGCATTGAGTCCTGCCTGCATTACACAGAAAGATAGAGAATAAAATGGTTTGGCCACCTGTTACGTATGTCACACGGCCAGCCAGCCTCGAGAGTCTACAACACCAAGCACTCCGGCTATAAAGGCAGAGGAAGACCACGAAAAAGGTGGATAGAGGGTGTCAAGGAAACCCTGAGAAAACATAATATAACAACTGAAAGAGCTGCCGAGCTGGCCTACCATAGAAAACTGCATCTCCCCTCGACATTTAACGGCAACAGAGGATGAAAAGTAAGTAAGTAGTCTTACAAGTCGCAATCCGATTCCTTGTTTTGTCACAGTGGTTTAATCATAATGATTATTATTATGTGAACGTTAGCATTTTCAGTATTAAGAAAAAGAGTTTTCAAGCTGCAAGCAAATAACATTGTACGCACAAATAATTTCAAAGACAAGAATTAAAATTTCCCTACCTCAGATTTACAGAGTTCTATCTGAAATTTTTGGCCGTTTTGAGTTGCTAAGACCATGAGGTCAGAAAACAAAAGCTCTATCTGCTCTCTCAAAATCGTAAGATAATTCTGAGTCGTTATCAAGATATTCATTCATCTTTGCTTGACATGCGGTGAAACTCAAAATCTTTGACGTCAGAAAGCTCAACTAGGTCCTGAGCAGATAGAACCTTGTAATTCTGAGGTAGCGACCGACATGTTGGCAACAGCTGGCCGTGGACATGTACATCGTACGTCATGCAGCAGATACCTGAAGGTGTGGTTCCTGATGGTCACCGTCCCCTCTGTGGTGTTGGTGATGATGGACGCGCTGTCAAACTCTTTGTAGGTTTCTCCCCCCATCTTGTTTAGTGTCGTCACGTGGTCTTACTGTCACCTGCAAAGACAAAAGGATCATCGTCAGATTCCGAGAAATAATGACATCACTATTGGAGAATATATTGCATCAGTATCGGAGAAGTTATTGCATCAGTATCGGAGAAGTGATTACATCAGTATTTGAGAAGCTATTACATCAGTATCGGAGAAGTGAATACACAAAGATCGTGTATAACAAGATAGTTCACCCCTCTCTTTGAACCAATAAAAAAAGTATCCTCAAATATGGTGGCGCCTTCTTTGAAAAAGGGCGGACTTTGCGAACAAAGTTACCCTACCTGTGTGAAAAACAATAAAAGTGAATCTAACAAACTGTGCTTTTCCTATTCTGATTCTGGAGAGCGAAAGAGAGCTTCAAAACAAAGACTGCAAGGCTAGGCCGTCTCAGTTTTGAGAAGGCCTAGCTGTAGGGCCATCTGAACCAATGCGCGGACTTCCAGGGACACTTTTTTGGCCGAGTGAACTATCTCATTATGTACGATCTTTGCTGTACGATCAAAATTGTCCTAGACAGCAGCTGCTATATCTGTTGTCGAGAAGGAGAGTGGTTGTGCTAGACCGCTGGACGTCTTAGGCAGACTTAATTTACTTTACTTTTCCGATCCAACGGCCTTTTGGGTTCTAGCCCTTCGGTCTGTCGATATGGCAAAGAATTGACAGGTTTTAATCAGCTGTGCTTTGTCGCTGTATAGATAATTTCCGATGTCTGAGGATGCAGGAAGGTAGGTACTACGCAGGTCGCTAAGTGCAGGGCAGGTAAAGAGGTGGTGTGATACTGTTTCACCCTGGCAGTCACACAACGGGCAGCCAGGTGGGGTATCCTTGCGGATTCTATTAAGGTAGGAATTTAGTGGGATGTGTTGTGTTCGCAGGCGAAAGATCGTGACTTGTTCTCTTCTACTCTGGGAATTTAGTTCATATTTTGAGTTGGGGGCTGTCATGTGTGCAAACAGGCAGAGCCTTCATGATTTAGAAACAATACTGCAAATAGATCAATGTGAAATGGTCGTGTGTACAGGTTATCTTCTTGGACAGGTGGCCGGTAGAGCAGGTTCGAGTGTCTATCTAAAATAGCGGTACGTTTTTCTCCTTTAAAAGGGGAGTTATAAAAAAGAATATAAAAACCGAAAAAAAATAGAAGAAAATCTGTCTTCTAAACTTAAGGAACCAACTGCTAAAAAGCATAATTGACGCCAATACGCTCGGGAAGTCAGCTTTATGCATAGACCTGAACTGAACTAGATTCTATACCATTAAGGACTTGGCACTCCTTTTGTAAGAGAATTCCTGTTCACTATGGAGCGCACCATTTGATTATACCAAAGATCGTGCATAACAAGATAGTTCACTCCTCTCTTTGAGCCAATTAAAAAAGTGTAGTCAAAATCCGGTGGTGCCCTCTTCGAAAAAGCGCAGACTTTGTGAAGAGTAACGAAGTTGCGGTACCCTACTTGTGTGAAAAACAATAAAAAGCGAAACTAACCAGCTGCGCTATTCCTATTCTTCTTCTGGAGAAACGAAAGAAAACTTCAAAACAAAAATTGCAACGCCATCTGAACCAATGCGTGGACTTCCGCGGACACTTTTTTGGGCCGAGTGAACCAACTTATTATGAACGATCTTTGACTAAACCTACTATTTTGGAACCAATTAATAAAGGGTAACAAGAGACGGTAGGCGTGCATAGTGGCACTTGAGTTTTGCGCTTCATTTGCGCGCCCATGGTGCGCACCGCTGTAAGGAAGTTTTTGTGTATATATATATACATATATGCAGAGAGAAAAGAGTTGAAGCTTGAGAGGTGAGCAGAATAAGTCTGATTCCCTGTAAAGACTTCTCTGTTGACACCCACCCCTTGGTGCTCATATGACCTTATTAAATATGCAGTTGCGAGCGCCGTAAAACCCTCTACTATAAAACAAAAGAGAGCAAAGAGCAGCGGCCACGAAGTTGCCCGGTCTAGGATATTGTAATTGAAGTCTATGGACGGCCATGACAGTGTCCAATCTAGAATATTGTAATTGAAGTCTATGGGCGGCCGTGACAGTGTCCAATCTAGGATATTGTAATTGAAGTCTACGGGCGGCCATGACAGTGTCCCATCTAGAATGTAATTGAAGTCTATGGACGGCCATGACAGTCGCTAATCTAAGATGTTATTACTCAAACCTATGGCTGTGTGTCAGTGACCCACTTTGTGAACCTAAGAAATAAATTCGTCTGCTTGAGCCCTTTCTGTTCTTTTCCTAACTGACCCCGTGCTCCCAGAGGAAGACACAAGTTAGAAGTTATAACATTTTAATATATCCTTGACCTAAAAATAATTAATATGAATCTTTTTTCTTTAAAGTAAAGGAGAGAAAACTAGCAATAAAGTCTGAGATTCTATTTTGAGCGGCTTTTCATCTGGGCCAAGTAAAAACGCCAGCTTCTATTCATTTCCCGAAGCAAAGACGTAAGCTATTGATGGGCCCTATGTTAGAACGCTTTCAAGCAGGTTCCCATATTATAATGAACGCTCTCTTTGAAATCAGTGCTACAGGTAGATCTAGGAACGTAAGAGCCGACGGGTTGTAGAAGCTTCACAACACGTTTTATGGTGATCTTAAGCCCCGCAGAAACCTTGAACTTTGAACTTTGGGCCTGCAACATGACGCTGATGGACGGAATGACCTTCACAATTCAAACGTCTTTTTGTACAGTGTTTGGCCCAGTGTTTAGCCTTTGTGAACGTTATAAAATGGATTTTGTTTTGTTTTTTTGTTTTTTTGTTGTTTTTTG
>NW_004798106.1:120937-123269 GCF_000002075.1 Aplysia californica | reverse complement strand
GGGGGAGGGGGAGGGGGGAAGAGGAGGAGGAGGAGGGGAGGGGGAGGCGGAGGTGGAAGGGCGGAATCAATGAACGTTTTGAAACTTGTCCCAAATCTGTGTTCTATTTCAACGTCTGACGTGACGAAGTTGCAAATTATGTAGTACTTTCTAAAAATAAGAAGTAGAACCATTTACAGAAAAAAAACCCATTAATAGTGGATCAACTGAACATGTTGCACGTACTGCAACTGTGAAGGACTGAGGGGAAAAAACAGCTTACAAACAACATCCTTCTCCCCCCCCCCCTCCCTGCATCCTCCTCCAAACTACCTACCCTCATCTTCATCCTCCTCCCCCTCCTTGTCTTTCCTTCTCTTTCTCCCTTCCTCCACAGAACTTACCCAATAGGCTTTTAGCAAATTATACAACGGGTTTGGGAGTAAGCTATCGTGAAATTGATTGTAAAAAAAAAAAAAAAGATTAAGTGAGTTAAAGATCGCTGGGCTTTCTTGGTGTGGAATGTACAACAAATTCTTTGACTTGTTTATAATATGCACCATCTGTACCCTAGATTCTCGCCAGACAACGGCCTTAGTCCCCTCCAGCCTCTTTTGAGTTCTATCTTATCGTAAATCAAAAAGTAAATATATTCATTCTTTTGTGCGTTTCCTTCCAGTTCGCTGACCCGGAGCGAACACTATAAAGGGGGGCTCTCGTGGCCTAGAGGTTAATGTGTTGGCCTCTCATTCAAATGTACCGGGTTCGAATCCGGGAAGCGACCGAAAAATTTTCTTCTCTAAAATTGTCTCCTTTCACCTCCTTTCCTGCAATATTTTGTCGTCTGTTTCGTCTCCTCTTTCTGCCCCCACCCCCTCACCTCCTTTGCCCCCTTCTCTAGGCTCCTGACTCTTTTTGCAGCCTTTCTACTGCTACTCCTTCGCTTCTTCTTACAGCTGTCTTTCTGCCACACCCCTGATCTTCTGGTAGGAAAGATCTACACCTAGCCTTCTCGGACAAGGGCGAAACATCTCGGAATGCCCGTACACAAGTTGCGCACGTTAAAGATCCCTTGGTGGTCTAAAATCGATAAGAGTAGGCTTCGGCCGCCACTCGGGCAAAATTCAAAATTTCCTACCAACAAAAAGCATTAGGTGTATCCCGCACGCTCATATTATGACCTTATGCAGTTGCGAGCGCCGTAAAACCCTTACCAAAAATAAGAACAAAAAAAGAACACGATAATAACTCTCAGCTTTCGTACTAAACACAAATGTGTCACGACGTGGGGGAATCAGGCGCTCGTCAATTTTTTGGCATTTGGAGTTATTGGTATCATCTCAAAGCCTGTTTAGTTGTCTTGCTATGGGTTGAAAAAAACAAAACTTTTTAAATCCAAATTTTTGGCTCAGAACATCTGAACCCGTTGGCTGACGAAATTTTAAATATGTGTCACGACGTGGTGGAATCAGGCGCTCGTCAATTTTTGGGCATCTGAAGTTATTGGTATCATCTGGGTGAGAAAAAACACCCATCTAGATCTTTGCTGAATAGAAGTGGAGATGTTTGGGATTGAAGAAGGTGGGGTCACCTGGTTTCAAATGTAGAATTAGCGAGACAATGGCCGCCAAAGTTTGGTTATTTCTATAGCTTGATAGTCCATGGAAACCGAAAACTTACATTTTTGTGCCTTTAATTAACGTTTTTCAGTAAAATCCACCTATGAAATGTTCTTAAGTCGAAAAAAATGGTGATAAGCGAAAAAAAAAAAAGATAAAAATTGCCAAACGCAGAAAAATGCTATTTTCTTTAATTTCATTATTTTGACGAGCGCCTGATTTCACCAAGCTGCCTCACATACTGTTATGCTGCGTGTTGCAAGCATAGTCCCGGAGGTCTGACCGACGCACTAAAGACGTTACTTTTCGATAGTGCCGAGGCAATCAAAATCGTGGGAGGTCGGGATTTGGAATTTGGTCCCAAGTGAGCGCGCCTGTTTTAAACTCCTTCTTGAGCCCACGTCTGTATAGAGCTATTAAACTATCCCCCCCCCTCTCTCTCTCTCTCTCTCTCTCTCTCTCTCTCTCTCTCTCTCTCTGGTTCATTATCGTTGTCAGAGTGAGATGGATGCTATGGCTTTCAGGAATAGGAGACAGAAGGCTATGATCATCGACATGCGCATAATATGTACGCTTCCATGTGTGAATGTGCGTATGTGTGTGCTTGTATGATTGTGTATAGGCCTGTATATGTGTGCATATGTTTGTGTGTATGTGTGTGTGAATTTATCTGTGTGAGTGTGTGTATGTTTATGTATGTGTGTGTGTGTGTGTGCGTGTGTGTGTGTGTGTGT
>NW_004798106.1:114475-120837 GCF_000002075.1 Aplysia californica | reverse complement strand
GGTCGAGCCGATCGCTCGACTCGATCGCCTCAAAAACAAACGTGTTTGTTTTCAGTTTCAGGCGATCGAGTCGGGCGATCGGCCCGATCCAGCCGTAGTGGGCACACCGTATTACTATTTGGTCCTCTTTTGTAACATTCTTGAGGCAGTATTCGATTCCTGAGTTTGGATTTTATAATAGATCTATTTCTTGCAACATTTACATTTTTCTGATGAAGCGCCCTGGCCTATTCAGCAGCTCGTGCTTGCCCTGACAGGCAAAGCAGCTAAATGGCAAAATGATTGAAAAGTAAAAGGGTAATTTCATGAAAACTGAAACTGCTCTCATACACACACACACACACACACACACATACACACACACAAACACACACACACACACACACAAACACACACACATACACACACACACGCGCGCACACACACGCATACACATAGAACACAGGGATGAAGACCTGCCGGATAGAAATGTAAACAAGGATGAAGCCATTCTTAGTTCTTGATGTTCTTTGTTGCTGTTGTTGTTAAAAGCAACGTTTTCATACACTTCAACTAGTCACATACTCGAAATTAATTAACATACGCCCATAAACAACGCTATGACGTGTATCAAAAGTAGTACATTTCGACGCACGTAGCATGGAATGATTCATCAATAAAAATTGTACTATTCTGTGCTTTTTCCCTTTACGTGAACCTCTGTCTCCCCGGTCTAACATTTTCTAGGACAACGTTTCATAATGCTTTGTAGTATCAGCGATGTCAGTGATGTTATAATTCTAATTTGTACTCTGATGGCATTTATAAAGAGTATTGAGCATAGCAGTACTTTGCATTTTCTAGAGTTGCTTTTTAAACTGTTCCTTCGTTTTATTGGTTTCGTTGATTGTATGCTTGTTTTCCCTGTTTTGGATACTTGTCTTATTTTTCACATATTCAGCGGTTTATGTTGTTTATTTATTTCATATTAAGATAATTAATTCAAGATGTTGATGTGGTCAGGGACAGACAGGCGTGGCGTCGATTACTCTCTGCCTTATGCACATAGCGGCTCAAGGAGAGAGTAACTAATTGATTGTTTAGTATTAACTTCCTCTTTTAAAATGGTTTTGATGTTTCTAGATCTATTCCATTTCTTGATTTTGGAGAGAAGTCATTCTCTATTCACTTTTTTCCTTTTTTCGGGGTAAGGGTATTTTCATAACAGTAGCAGCCGGCATCATGGTCAGAAGATAACACGATGACAAAGCAAGTGAGTCATAAAGTTGAGAACATTACAAAACGGCGGGCCGAGTGTCAGGTCAATGAACTCACCGACGCATCCACGTGAGTTGTGTAAGCTAAAACGTATAACATGTAGCCTTTATAATGCTATATTGTCATCCCAAATAAAACGATCAGGTTCGGGTTTTAGATCCATCACTTTAGAGAAAACGTCGTGAGTTCCAGGTTAATAAACAGACGGCGGTTTGGGGTTTGCAAAGATCCAGGACTTAAACGATGATGTGAAAAATAAGGTGTTTGTCGACAAAAGGATCGATGAAAATAAAACAGTAAGTGACACTTGAAATAGGGATGTAGGTGTCAAAAAGTTAATTGCCTGTTTTTCCCTGCTTTTCATAGTGTCGTTTTATTTTATTTTATTTCTGATCAGGACATGTTAGTAAAACATGTCTTTGTTATAATTGTAAAAGTTTTACGACCAATTGACACAATTTATGGAGGGCAGATTTGGACCCTTAAAGACACACATACAGACACACAAACACACACAAACACACACACAAATACACACACACATACTATCTCTTTATCTCTTTATCTATCTATCCATCTATGAATGTATGTCTTTTAGTAGAGTTTTTACAGTGCTCGCAACTGCATAAGGTCATATGAGCGCCATATTATGTATGCATGTATGCATGTATGCATGTATGTATGTATGTATGTATGTATGTATGTATGTATGTATGTATGTATGTATGTATATATGTATGTATGTATGTATATATGTATGTGTATGTATGAATGTATGTATGTATGTATATATGTATGTGTATGTATGAATGTATGTATGTATGCATGTATGTATGTATGTATCTATCTGTCTATCTATCTATCTATCTATCTATTTATCTATCTATCTATCTATCTATCTTTCTATCTACCTATCTATCTATCGTTATCTCTCGCACTCACACACTCATACACACACACACATGCACGCACGCACTGAGGCACACGCATACACTCAAACTCAAACATATCCACATACTTCGCATGCATATACACTGACAAATGCCGCGGGAATCAAAATCACATCTTTAGAACACAAGGCGTACTTCATAAATACGCAGTAATATTATTATACGTCTATAAACTGCTGGGGTCGTAGTGCAAAAGCTAATTTCTTACAGTTCACTTTAATCCCCTTTTTTCAGACAGCGTAGAGGTAGTAAGCATCTGTTGACAAGACGTATATCTTGAAACAGCTGCTTAGTGTATTAGTGTATGTGTGCTGGACGTCACATTTTCTTACTAACTCCTGTACACCGCGCTATAGCTGTTCTTTCCTTTTGAAGAAAACACATTTCTGCTATATGTGCTGTAGTTTACTGAAAGTTCGGATGGTGATAGAGGCTTTTTTTCTGAGATTTACCGGTGCCAAAAAAGTACAGTTTGATACAAGACTTGGACTTTGTTCTTCATCGTGAGTATCGTGTCATAACAGCAGCGTTTATGGTGTAGCAGGTAAGCGGTTTCCGTTGTTTGCAGAACAGACGAACTTGAATCCACAAATGAGGAGAATTTTCATGGAGTATGCTGTGTCCCTCTTAATCCGTGTTGGCATTGACAAGCAAGATCAAAGCCCACTTACTTTTTTTTAAAAAGATTTTGTAGACTGGGGCGTAAAAGCATGCATAAAAACACTCATTAAGATTTGATTTTTTAATTGAGGCAAATGGTGAAAAATAATATTGAAACTTCGTTTGGGTGTACGACTCGTGTGATTATAGGTTAGACACGTAAACATTATCACTGACGTATTTCCAAACAGAGAATTGTGTAACATTGGCCTTTTGGTAGTGACATACATCACTCATAAACAGATCTCCTATATGGAAACTATCCGTGTGAGGAAGCCACCATTCACAGGAAAGAAAAGTAATGTCGGCGTACACTGATAGTATTGTAGTAGTTGTTCCTCAGTGGGTAGGAAAGCTTTATGAAAGAATTCTCACGATCGATGTAAACCCATTGCCGCCCTACAACAAAACAGTAGGTCGACTATTTTACCAGTGAGCTGTGGGCACTGAACACTATCAATCAGGTGTGGATGCCGAAAACAGAGGAACACGACGAAATTATTGTGTCTTGTTTGTGTATTATGATTTTTTAAATTTTTCATCGTCCACAACTCACCGACAAAACAATCATGGCCACCTGCGCTGTCGAAGTGCGGTACTAAGCTTATTGTAGTAAGTCCGGTACGTGACTATAACTTGCTGTTTGACTTTGCAGTACGTTTACAATTTGGGTCGTAACGAGGACAAGGCAGGTACCCCGAAACAGGGGAGCGTGCGCGGCCAGAGCGGTTAAATTTTGTTTTCCATTTGTGAGGCAGCGTGGTGGAATCAGGCTCTCGTCAAAATAATCAAAGTGAAGAAACTTGCATTTTTCCGCAGGTTTGTGAATTTTTATCAAATTTTAGTTTTTTGGCTCAACACCTTTCATGCTAATTAAAGAACTCTTTTCTGTGTGAATTTTCTGTAAAACGTTGATTAAAAAATGTAAATTTTCAGTTACCATGGACTCTTAAGCTAAGGAAATAACTAATCTTTGGCGGCCATTTTCTCACTAATTTTACCTCTGAAAAAAGGTGACCCACACCTCTTTCTTTCACGAACATCTCGACTTGTATTCAGGGTAAATGGATATTTTTATCATCCAAATAAAGACAGGTGAACAAGCTTTAAGATAATACCAATACCTCTACATGCCCAAAAATTGACGAGAGCCTGATTCCACCATGCTGCCTCACATTTGTTATACCCTTGTAAAATATTTCTTAAAAGATTATTTTTTAACTTTTTTTTCTGGAGGGGGGTCGGCGTGGGGAGGTGTTTTCTGAAGAACTCAAGCTCATTCTTTGTTATAATAGCTGTTGCCGTTGGTGTTGTTTTTCATCTAGTTGGTACTTTATCATAAAAAAGGAGGGATTGGGAGCAAGATTCGCATGGCTATAAGTTTGATGGGCAGCGACCATTTCAAATACTTCTACAAAACAAAAACCAACATCACCCCCCCTCCCTTTACCAACTTAAAAGAATTTTTTTAAGGCAATGCCTTTTGGATCGTTTAAAGGAAGATGGTGAGCTTTATTAGATCTATGTTTCATTAAAAATAAAATGGAAAAAAACCCCGCTCATTGTACAGCAGGGTTGTTTAGTGAGTTATTGATTGAAAAGAAACCGACATGTGCTAACGGTTAGGTCATTAACAAACCCAAACTCGAATTCCCCAAAATAAAAAAGGCAAAACAACCCAGCCTTTTCTCCTCGCTTCACCTAGGAAAAAAACCGCCCCGTTCTGTGTCTTGTTCACAACTTACGCTGAGAAAACACGGGAAATTTGATACCCGGGTAATTCCCGGTTATGAAAAAAATTCCCGAGTACCAGTCGGTGTACCCGACACTTCGGTTATCATATGATAGTGTTTCTGTACTGCTCTGCCTGTTTGCGATTTCATTTGGTTGTTGCCTTTCAAATGCTTTAAGACGCTGGAAGATGAGAACACGTCAACTTTTAGTATGTTTTTACAGATGTTGCAGGAGGCGCTTTTTTCGTCTTTTATTTTCTCAATGTAATCCCAAGCGTGTGTCTTCCTTTTTGAGACATCTTGATAGAAACTATGCAAAACTGATAAAGCCAAAGGTATTGCTATTTAAACCCTTTTATTACACATAATTGTTAGATTTTTTTTTGTTTTTCCGTTGGATTCTGAGAACTGCACACAAGTTGTTTAATTGTAAGGATATTGAAATTGTTTCCATATATCGACATTGAAATTGTTTCCATATAAGGACATTGAAATTGTTTCCATTTATAAGGACATTGAAATTGTTTCCACATATAAGGACATTGAAATTGTTTCCATAAAATGACATTGAAATTGTTTCCACATATAAGGACATTGAAATTGTTTCCATTTATAAGGACATTGAAATTGTTTCCACATATAAGGACATTGAAGTTGTTTCCATATAACGACATTGAAATTGTTTCCATATATAAGGACATTGAAATTGAAACTATAGGCCTTGCCCTACCAAAGTATCCGATTGATTCTTGGAAACTTGTTTATAACATGCCCAAATATGGCCTTTTTGTGGTCTGCTAGTTTCCAGGGAAAGGAGGTATGTGCAGTGGTGGCCTTTAGCGGATGTTGGCCAATATCGAGTAGTGTATAGACTAAGAGAGCTCATTATTGATAAGTACTCAGTACTTATTAAGGTTCGGACGAAGGGGTGTAATTTAAGTGCATTTGCATAGTAGGATTTAACGAAGGGGAGTAGAAAACCCGGATACCCGACACCAATACCCGGATAGCCGGTTTTGAGCTCTTTACCCGGGTACCTGGATACCCGGGTAATTATCCGGGTAACTAACCGGGTACTGGCCTAGCCGAATCATAACCCTGTATATTATTCGCTGCCCCAGTTCTGTCTTGCGTGACCATAGGTCTTGAAATATAAGCTAATCCCGTGCCACTTTGAATGACCGAAAGTCGAACCCATTTTTTGTCGTCGGTTTCCAAAACGTCTCCAACACCGCCTGGCACGTGGCAAACCATGCAGAAAAACCACAGTGGGGTTTTGTTATTGCAGTACTCGTCTCAAAAGTGATGAATAGACAGAAAGACAGACGAATAGACAGAATGAAGCATAGACAGAAAGAAGAATAGACAGAAACAAGAATAGACAGAAAGAAAAGATAGACAGAAAGAAGCGTAGACACAAAGAAGAATAGACAGACTTTATTTATAATAGAGGTTTTACCGCGCTCGCAACAGCATAAGGTCATATGAGCGCCAAGGGGTGGGTGTCAACAGAGAAGTCTTTACAGGGAATCAGACTAAGACTGCTCTCCTCTCTAGCTTCAACAGCACAAGGTCTGCTTCGACTATCACGGCACCCCGGATATAGCAGGTCACAAGAGGGTGACAAACATACAAAAGAAGTAGAGGAAAATGACAATAGTAAGGATCAGGAAAGCAGCAGTTCCCTGTTGTAGATCAGGCACAGTTATGAGCGTGAAATGAGTCAGCCCATTTACAATTATACTGTGCTTGAACGAGAAAT
>NW_004798106.1:110272-111815 GCF_000002075.1 Aplysia californica | reverse complement strand
TCGTGTGTGTGTGTATGTGTATGGATATTTGCGTGAGTGTATTTGCTTGTATGTGTACGTGTGTGTGTGTGTGTGTGTGTGTGTGTGTGTGTGTGTGTGTGTTTTGTGTTTGTTTGCTTGTGTGTGCGAGCGTATTCATGTGTTGTGCGTGAGTTTGTGTGTTCCCTGTGTGTGTTTGTATGTTTTCATATGTGTGTATGTGTGTGTATGTGTGTGTATGTGTGTGTGTGTGTGAGTGTGTTTAATAACACATATTACAAAAGCGTGTTTGTGTTTGTAGGGAGGTGTGGGCATGCATGACTGCCCACACATTTTGTGCGCATTTGGGGTGGGAAAAATGTGGTTATTGACGTGTGAAGAGGGGGGGGGGTGGCGTTTATCTAACTAGGCATCTACCCTTCTTCACCCTACTCCGTAGTTATTTATCGTGGACTTGCGGTTACATAAACCGGATATCCTGCTTGAAACCGGATTTCGATGAATCTTTTAACACAGATATATAAGACAAGCGTCTCTCACAAAAAGGAAATATCGTCAAATAGCTGTCAAAAATTGTGGTAAAAGTGGAGCGAGAGATAAAACCACAGGTTTTACGGTGCTCGCAACTGCAGAAGGTCATATGAGCGCCAGAAGATTAGAGGTGTCACAAGAGAGTAACAAACATAAAAAAAGAAAAAGGGGAGAAAAGGACGATAGATGTTTGATAGGAAAGAAGAAGCAAACCACACTCGAGCACCCGCCAACCACCCACATTGAACAGTTTACAGACAATGTGTAATTCTGTTCCAACCGTTGACTTCCACAACGTGCTACGTTAGAATGACAAAGTTCTCTCTGACATGATGCAGGGCCGTCGAGAGCCTGGTCTGGCCCTGGGGCAGCGATCACCTTCGGATGTGTTGTGTTTATGTTTAGTGACGTGTCACGTGATATTCACGAGGTAGAGACAACGATACTGCGATATTACATTTCACGCTCTTAAGCCACGGCTAACATTACTTCACATCGATAATAACGGGTGGAAAAGGACAACCATACCTCCCGTCGACACACACACATTCCAGTGATCATTGAGTAAAAACAAAGTCCCTTCAGTTCTATTTCCATAAATAATTTATTTACGAATCAATGGGTGAATCATATATTAGTCTCATCTGTCACAGAACATTGGTGAGTGAGTAATGATTTCATCAATGGGTGAACAACAATAACTGAATGCTCTCATACATCACAAAACATCGTTGTGTGAATAATCCATTAATGCGTGAACAATAACTGCATGCTCTCATCTATCACAGCACATCGTTGTGTGAGTAATTGTGTGAGTCACTGGGAAAAGGGCCCACATGTAGCACAGGCTTATTTAGAGTAAATTCGGAAAATAGTGAAAAATCTTTTTTTTGTTTTTTTTTTGGTGGAAATTCGTAAGGATATCAACCCATCAACCATTTTTCTCCATCTTCACGAAATATTTCACGCCAATTCTTTTTCTGAGTATGTATTTAAAAACTTTTAAAAATACACATCCATTACGTAATATTAC
>NW_004798106.1:107190-110172 GCF_000002075.1 Aplysia californica | reverse complement strand
TCCTCAATCCCCCCCTCTCCACGGCTCCAAGTTACGGGTGTATGCACACACGTCATGTGCGCATTTCACCAACGAGGAAGAAAAAAAACCCCAAACCAAACACAACAGCCAAAACAAAAATAACAACATAAATGGCGACAAAAACATTCGGTAGAAGCCTGCCATTTCTCACTTTCCTTCTTGGTGGGTGGTTGGTGGGTGGGTGTTGTGGTGTGGTGCAGCTTACTCCTTTTTTCCTATCAAACCTCTATCGTCCTTATCTCTCCTTCATCTTTCCTATCAAACATTTATCGTCCTTATCTCTCCTGCTTCTTTACTATCAAACATTTATCATCCTTATCTCTCCTCCTTCTTTCCTATCAAACATCTATCGTCCTTATCTCTCCTTTTTTATCAAACATCTATCGTCCTCACACCTCCTCCTTCTTTTCTGTGTTTGCCACTCTCTAGCAACACCTCATTGACACACTTCGGTACTTATTTGACCTACCTGTGTTGCAAGTGCCGCAAAACTCTTACTAAAACCAAAACTAAACCTATTAGGGGCAGGACTACCGACGAAAATACTATCATCATAAGTCAAAGACGTATAGGCGTATTTCTTCCACCTTTTTTAATGAAGATGTTTCAAAGTCCCCATCAACACAATTTAGATCATTTAGGAGGAATATTTATCCGCAGACAGGAAAAAAGAGGCTAAAACACGGATGGCTGGTGCCTCTATAAATAAATCATTGATCTTCAAGGTCAAGGGCATCATTTAGGAGGCGGGCTTCCGTCTCTGCTTGTCAGGATAAACCCGAGCTGGGAGGGATACGACATCCCATCAGAAAGAGCGAGATACTCGATAAAAAACCTCCCCACCTGGGAATGGAACTCGGGTCTCTTGCTGCCACTGCATAGCGCCATTAGGAGCGTTAACAATATGACCTTTTGCAGCTGCCAGCGACGTAAAACTCTCAACAAAACTGAACTGGGTTCTCTCGTGGTCGAGAGGTTATGATGTTTGCATTAGGTCCAGGTATTGAACCCTGATAGCGATGGAAAATGTTCTTCTCTAAAGTTTTCTCTTTTCACATCCTTTCCTGCTAGCTAACAATGTTCCGTCGTCTGCTTTGGTTCCAAACCCCCACCCCCCTCTTTCTACCCCCATCCCTCACCTCCTTGGTCCCCTCCATTGAGCTCCTGACTCTTTCTGCAGTCTTTCTACTGCCATTCCTTGGCTCCTTCTTACTGCTGTCTTTCAGCCACACCCCTGATCTTAGGGTAGGTAAGATCTAACACCTAGCCTTCTCGGATTAGGGCCAAAAAGTCTCGTAGGTTCCGTGTGAAAGTTGCTCACGTTAAAGATTCCTTAGTGTTCATAAATTCGATAAGAGTAGGTTTCGGCCGCCACCTGGGCAAAACTCAAAATTTCCTACCAACTGAAAATGTTTCATGTTTTCCTTTGGCTCATATTATGATCTTATGAAGTGTCGAGCGCCGTAAAACACTTAAAACCCACCGCAAAACAAACAAACAAACGAAGAAACAAACAACAAACAAACAAAACTGACTGAGGTGGCCAACAGCTAGCCACACAAGAGATGCCGGTTTAGTTAGCTTTAGTAGAGGTTTGACGGCTTTCGCAACTGCATAAGGTCATATGAGCGCCAGAAGATGAGAGGTGTTAAAAGAGAGTAACAAATATTAAAAAGAAGAAGGGGAGATAAGGACGATAGATGTTTGACAGGAAAGAAGAAGCAAACCACACCAGAGCACCCGCCAACCACCCAGGGGACGCCGGTTTGAGTGTCCCTTCACCGTAGTCGAGTCTCCAGTGGGGGGTGCAAGATGGCCAACAAGATTACCCGAGCCTGCACTCGTTCACCGCAAGCAGATAACCATCGTAAAACAGTGTGACCCGGAGCAGGACTACCTGAGGTGTCAAGCAGGGGGCTGACCGGTGTCCACTCGTCCCACCCGAAGCTATTGTCCATCTCCCCTTTCATCTTACATTTTCTGAAATCCTTGGAACGAACAAGTCTTAAATAACCGACATGCCTTTAAAGTAATCGTTGATACGCTCGATACCGACTGAAATGACCTCTTCCTCCTCGTCCTTTAAAAAAAAATGTTTGTTACTGCCGTTAACAAAATGAGACGGGACATGATCAGAAACAACGAGAGCGGAGAGATGATGGGAGCAACACTTGTCCTCCACTACCTTCAAAGGAAAAAAAATCTGGTGGTTTGGACATCTGACACGTATGGCACCTCACCAGCTTGCTAGTAAAGAGTACTACAGGAAAGTATCAGGGTACAAAGCGAGAGGAAGACCAAGAAAGACCTGGATCGAGGGTGTGAAGGATATCCTGAGAACACACAACATTCCACCCAGCCAGGCCATCAAACTTGCGAGGGACGAAAAGCTCTTTCTCCCCTCGACGCCCTAGAGGTACAAGAGGACGGATAAAGTAAAGCAAAGTAGACTTTCTTGTAACACTTCTAATCTTCGTCATTTATTTGACCTGACTATGTTGCAAGTGGCGTCAAACTCTTACTGAAATTATGGAGAAGTGAATTAAGGCAACGTTTGCGCTCAATATCGACAAAGATATTCCATCTGGCTGCATTTAACAGGCTGTGGGCTGCCCTATTGCAAACAAAGATTAAATTACCCACGTTAAGTTTACATTTAATGTTTGCTAGTTCACCCTTGCTCAGGCTGAAACTGTACACTTTCCAATGTCATCGGTGGAGGGCAGAATGAAGCCTAAAACTGGTTTTAAAATACCAAAACAAAAACAAAACAAAGCAAAAACAAAAACAAACAGAAACGACCGTAATGTTGACTACATGGGGTTATTTTTTTTAGTTTGTTTGTTGTTGTTGCTGTTGTTGTTATTGTTGTTTTTAGCGTGAAGCCAGAAACAGGGATAATCACGCATTATTTTATTGTTCAGAAATGTAAGGAGTTTGCGTTCGGTTCCAAGGTAAAAA
>NW_004798106.1:105901-107021 GCF_000002075.1 Aplysia californica | reverse complement strand
GGGGGGGCGCACGGGGTCATAAGTTGATCGTTCGAGAGCGTGCCCTTCCCTTCGTTGTACCAAACGCAGGATAATATTTTATTACTCCCAGCTGTCTTTTGAAAGGATTCGATTGTCGTCTGGTCTGTTGGTCAGATGTTGGGAAAGTGAGACCTGATACAGAGGGTGATACTGAGGGTGATACTGAGGGTGATAATGAAGGTGATACTGAGGGTGAGGGTGATACTGAGGGTGATATTGAGGGTGATATTGAGGGTGAGGGTGAGGGTGATACTGAGAGTGATACGGAAGGGGATACTGAGGGTGATACTGAGGGTGATACTAAGTGTGATCCTGGGAGTCATACTGAAAGTCATACTGAGGGGTGATACTGAGAGTCATACTGAAATTCATACTGAGGGGTGATACTGATAGTGATACTAAGAGTGATACTGAGGGGTGATACTGAAAGTGATTCTGAGGGTGTTTGTTGGACATTTGGTCTAGATATTTTGATGTCAGAGATCTCGATGGCCTAAGACTTATAATAACAATGATCAATAGCATATTTTGTATAGCGCATGTCCTCACTCGAAAGCAAGCTCTATGCGCTTTACACTATATTATTATTACTACCCCCAGGAGACCAAAGATCACTCAGAAACATTCTCAGCTTCCCGGGAAGCATACAGCGCTAGTAGCAAACCCTAATAAACTGACAAGATCTTTCACTGTCTATAGCTGGGTACCCATTCCCACCTGGGCGAAGTGGGGAAAATTCGAGTAAAGTGTCAAACCCAAGGACTAAACGTTGGGCTCGCGGCTCGAACCCCCGAACCCCCAACCTCACGATTACGAGTCCAGTAGCCTAACCACTAGGCCACCGACACCACTATCGCAAACGCTCTGTTAACATCACACAATAGGTCTGATGGTGGAAGTGTTTTCGTACCATAGGGGGGGGGGGGAGAAATCACTTTCCTTTGTTGTAGTAAGAGTTGTACGGCATACTTACGACCTTAGAGCATGCATCAAAATAACATTGAGTGTGTATCTAGCTTACGATTATTTTTGCTTATATTGCTGCTCATTTATATTATGCATGTGATTGTAAGCCTACTTGTGTGTGCACGTGTGTGCC
>NW_004798106.1:101591-104513 GCF_000002075.1 Aplysia californica | reverse complement strand
GGGGGGGGGGGAGACTAATATATTGTTAGCATCATTCGATATTGCCGTATAATTTCAGGGTTTCAGAAGTTTTATTGCGCTCAGGACATTTTTTGAAAATTACAAAGTGTTTGATTTGTCTCAATCTGTGATTATTTTAAGAAGAGAAATGAAACTAAAAGCAGGCGATGCTCCCCCATCAAACTCTGCAACATACAATGTACTTGGGCTTCCCTTTCTCTAAACTTTAACTTAGACAATGTTGAATGACGCACACGTTATAGATCTAGATCCTGCCTCTCAGAAAGCAAATTAAACAGAGACCTCTGGTACTGAGATTTCGCTACCCTAGAAGTGCAAAGTTTTATCTGACATTTTGGGCCGTTTTGAGCTTCAAAGATCTTGAAATCAGAAATTAAATGTCCAATCTACTCTATCAAAATCGTAAGATTTTTCGGAGTCTTTTCCAAGAAATTCAAAATGAAAGCATTTGAAAAAGTCTGACATCGTCTGAAATTCAAACTTTTTAACGGCAAATATCTCAAAACTAGGTACTGAGCAGATACAACTTTTAATTCTAGGGTAGCGATTGACAAAGAGTTGTTTTCAGGGGGATTGACAGTTTGTCACTGGCCCAGTTTGTCACAGGCCCACTATGAATTGAATTTTTTTTTAAATTTTTTTTTTTTACGAAAGAACATTAATTGTTGAAATTTTACAGAGTAATTTAAATTTGCTTTGATTTGAATACAAAAAAGAAGAAATATTGAACAACACAAACTGAATTGACTTTTTAGAGAGACTTTAGGCCCTGTGACTAACTGGGCCGGGGACTAACTGGACCTGTGACTAACTGGCATGCCTACGTTTTCAGATGTTGTACCCCTCTCAGTCCAGACTGGCACTCACACCCAGTAGAGTCGCCCGCCTCCTATATTATCTAAATTGTGTCGAAGAGATCGTAAAATCGCTCACATTTCGTCAAACCCCTGTCTTTGCGCACAAGAAAGGAACAATCCGTAAACAATTTACCAGCCTGCAGCTTTTCTAGAGTTACAGAGTTCTATCTGTCCAGTACCTTGCTTTGAGAAATTTAACGTTAAACGAATTGAGATACACAATATGAACAAGCTTTTTTCAATGCAGTTCTCTGAATGTCTTGAGAACGACTCCGGACAATCTTACGATTTTGATGGATCTGATAGATATTTGGGAATCTTACGATTTTGATGAAGCGGATAGATATTTTGGAATCTTACGACTTTGATGGAGCGGATAGATATTTAGGAATCTTACCATTTTGATGGAGCGGATAGATATTTGAAAATCTTACGATTTTGATGGAGCGGATAGATATTTGGGAATCTTACGATTTTGATGGAGCGGATAGATATTTGGGAATCTTACGACTTTGATGGAGAGGATAGACATTTGGGAATCTTACGACTTTGATGGAGCGGATAGATATTTATTATTTGGGAATCTTACGACTTTGATGGAGAGGATAGATATTTGGGAATCTTACGACTTTGACGGAGAGGATAGATATTTGGGAATCTTACGACTTTGATGGAGCGGATAGATATTTGGGAATCTTACGACTTTGATGGAGAGGATAGATATTTGGGAATCTTACGACTTTGACGGAGAGGATAGATATTTGGGAATCTTACGACTTTGATGGAGCGGATAGATATTTGGGAATCTTACGACTTTGATGGAGAGGATAGATATTTGGGAATCTTACGACTTTGATGGAGCGGATAGATACATGTATTGAGGTTCTGACATCACGATGTTAGTGTCTCAAAACGGCCAAAAACACGCGAGAGAGAACTTTGTAATTCTACTGTAACACTGTGTTATTAAAACTCTTCTGTAAACTGGCACACAGCCATCTTTGGGGTTACTGTAACCCTTTACTCTGCCCCCCCCCCTCCTCCTCCTCCCTCTCCTCTCCCCTCTCCCTCCCTAAAGAAATATAACAAAACAGCTCAATGAGGTAACTGATTTTATATCGTTTAATCGTTATTGTATCCTTTCGACAAAAAAACCTCTTCTCATTTCAATGTGTGACTTGCTTTATTTTCAAACAGAGCACAGCGTATTTGTGTTTGCCACAAAACTGCAACACAATCAGCTAGACCGGCTTGGCAAAAAGTAACGAAGAAGCCAGAGAAGGAATAAAACGTAGCAGAGCGCGAAGAACGAATAAAACTTTCAGCCTGGAACAATCGGGAAGTCTAGAAAATAGAATGTCTGGGTGCCGGGGTCGCATTTATTACATACACTACGTATTAATAAAACTATATCTATGAATGACCTTGACCTTTATGGACAGGATTCATAGAATCATTCTTTGTCAAACACCCGGTCTGTGCATGTGCGCACGTTTTCGCACCGTGTGGGTTTGTGCACACAGCATGCAGATCCTTTTGTCAGGGTGTGTGTCAAGGACTCGTCCTTGGCGAGAACTACAACTACAAGAAATACAGTAATACAAAAGCTCTGCGGTGAATGCACATTTCGCACTCTAAGGTATCGACTAAGCGCCCCCCCCCCTCCCCAACCCGCTTATTAATTTTCAGGGGGTTTTGTGCAACCTCCCCCTCCCCTCCCTGCTCTTTATTCCATATCCCCCTCCCCCCTCGCACTTTTTCGAGGAAGGCGCCATCGAATTTTGAGGACCCTTCTTTAATTGGCTCAAAGAGAGGAGTGAACTATCTTGTTATACACGATCTTTGATACAGTGGAGTCCACTTAAATCGGAACTTTCGGTTTAGCCGGGTTGTCGGTTTGTATAGAGATTTTTCAAATAAAGAAAAACAAAATGTAGATTCGTACAGATGATTGTTTCATTCAGGTGACCGTTACAGAGATCCCCTACACTGTAATTACGCATAAATGTATGCCTTACCCCCTCCTGGCCACTCCCCACCCCCA
>NW_004798106.1:96732-100530 GCF_000002075.1 Aplysia californica | reverse complement strand
AAGGAGAAGAAGAAGAAGAAGAAGAAGAAGAAGAAGAAGAAGAAGAAGAAGAAGAAGAAGAAGAAGAAGAAGAAGAAGAAGAAGAACAACAACAACAACAACAACAACAACAACAACAACAACAACAACAACAACAACAACAACAACAACAACAGCAACAACAACAACAAGAAAAAGAATTCCCCCTGAACAGAAGCTATTGGTACCTCTGGCAATAGAATTGCCTTGTGCCAAAACGGAAATAACACACTTGGTAAATCTGCCCTTTTTATTTTCTTAAAAGTTTTAATAAATTGTGCAACGGCACTTGCAACACAAGCACGTCGAAGATTAGAGGTGCTACGAGAGAGTAATACACAAAACATTAGAAGAGATAAGGACGATGAATATTGGATATGGAAGACGTAGCAAACCGCACCAGGGCACCAGCCAACCGCCCACTATATGTGAGACAGCGTGGTGGAATCAGGCTCTCGTCAAATAAAACCAAGTGAAGAAACTTGCATTTTTCCACAGGTTTGTGAATTTTTATTAAATTTTGGTGTTTTTGGCTCAACACCTTTCATGCCCATTAAAGAACTAATTTCTGGGTGTATTTTTCAGAAAAACGTTGATAAAAGGCACAACAAATGTACATTTTCAGTAACCACGGACTCTTAAGCTAAGGAAATAACTCATCTTTGGCGGCCATTTTCTCACTAATTTTACATCTGAAAACAGGTAACCCCACCTCCTTCATTCGCAAGTATGTCGACTTGTATTCAAGATAAATGGATATTTTTTTTCATCCAAATAAAAACAAGAGAACAAGCTTTAATGTGATACCAATAACTCAACATGCCCAAAAATTGACGAGAGCCTGATTCCACCACGCTGCCTCACATATTATCGTCTATTATTGCTGGACCATGGTCAAGGAATCGGCCGAGCAGTGTCTCATACGGGTGTACCTCACGTACAGAAGACGTAAAGATGGTTCCTGTATGGAACGGGATAGAGGGTGCCCAATCTTTCGTGACTCATTGGAGCAGAGGAAAATAGGACTAACGCTAACATTACTTAAACGCAATCCCACATAATCACTCATCACCAACATTGTTTCTTAAATCATCATTGCTCTCGGATCAATGTCTTACATCTATAATCCTTGAATCTCTATCTGTAACAGTTACTTGTCATACTAAGTATGCACGTTATACACTATTGGACACTATCATACACACTTTATTCTACTAATCAGATGGCGTCAATCTCACAGAAATAATAATTGTCAAGGGATAATTTTTTTTAAAGTACAGAAGACGGAAGATTTTGTGATGTTGGCAGATTGTCTACTCCGAACCCAAGATTACCCTATTACACGTGGTATTGGAGACCAACCGACAAAAGAAAACGAGGAAGACCAACTGTAAGCTATAGAGGAACAATGAAGAATGAGGCAATCACCCACGGCCTGGATGTGCCGAAATTGGGGGACATGTCCAGGGACAGACAATCGTGTCGTCGACTGCTCTCCGTCTTATGTTCCTGCCGGTATAGGGAGAGAGTAAGTGTAAGTGAGCTGGTCAACTCGACACCAAAGTCTGTAACTATGAATAATGTATCGCAATATTACCCGTCCCTTTTTTGTGTGGTTTCCACGCTTGAATGATTTTCTAACTGAACGGTGCTAGACATACTGCTATATCGTTCCAAAGGCTAAATCTAGATACCGCACGTTGACTAAATGTGAGACGTGCTGACAAAACGAGTTACTTCTCACAATCCACAAATGGAGATATTAGCCAAAAATCAACACTAGGGTCAAATTTGTAGATTTTCCATTGCTTTCATATTCTTTAAGTATAACATGCCTTATATTATTTCACACTTATTAAATGGTTAAAACATCACCTATAAGCGTGATGTAGCGATTTCCATAGGGCTCGACTCCGAGAAGTAACTCATTTTGTCAACACCCTTCACAAATGCTCCAACAAACAACGCTACAAACACCCCGATAACGTTCTGAAGGCTAAACCTTCTCTACCTTAGAATTACAAAGTTCTATCTGACATTTTTGGCCGTTTTGCGTTACTAAGACCAAGCGGTCAGAAACCAATAAATGTTCTATCTGCTCTACCAAAACTGTAGAATTATGTGGAGTCGTTATCAAGATAGTCCAAGTATGGTGTTCGAAAAGGTTTGACATGTGAAACTCGAAATTTTGTTTTTAAGTCAAATTTCTCAAACCTTGGTTGTACTGAGCAGATAGAGCTTTGTGATTCTGGGGTATCAAAATAAAGCACATGAATTGACATGAATGCTGTATGCAGGAACCGGCCGAACTGGGAACTGAGAAAGTGTTTGTCTACCCGCTGACCTTTTCATAGTCGTGCCTTTATGAGGCAGGTGAGGCGTGAATTATAGGGTGCTTTACATAAAATCTAGGTCCATCCTACATGACAAAGACAAGCTGAGATAGTGCGTCTAAGTATGGTGTTCGGGTGTGTGTAGGGGGGAAAGGGGGGGGGGAGGAGAGAGGGCGGTGCATACACGGTTGAGTAGAAGCAGAGTGTTTTTTATTTTCTTTTTCTTTTTGGTAAGTGTTTTACGGCGCTCTCAACTGCATTAGGTCATGTGAGCGCACGGGACTCACCTAACATTTTTAGAAGGTATGAAATTTTGAAGTTTTCCTGGGTGGCGGCCGAAGCCTACTTTTATCGAGTTTGGACCACCAAGGGATCTTTAACATGCGCAACTTGCACACGGGACCTCCGACGTTTTTCGCCCTTGTCCGAGAAGGCTAGGTGCATATCTTTCCTACCAGAAGATCAGGGGTGTGGCTGAAAGACAGCAGTAAGAGAGAGCCAAGGAGAAGCAGTAGAAAGGCTGCAGAAAAAGTCAGGAGCCGAGAGGAGGGGGCAAAAGAGGTGAAGGGGAGGGCCAGAAAGTGGAGACGAAAGCAGACGACAGAACATTGCTAGAGAGCAAGAAAGGAGGTGAAAGGAGACAATATTTTAGAGAAGAAAATTGTTCGGTCGCTACCCGGATTCGAACCCGGGACCTTCGAATGAGAGGCAAACACCTTAACCTCTAGGCCACGAGAGCCCCCAAACAGAGTGTGGAGGGAGGAGAGGGTTGTGGTTCGAGTCCAACTGAAGTTAAGATTGTGAAGGAACTGCGGGCTGATTTTGTTTAAGTAGTCGGCACGGCAGGTGCTTTAAAGTGTCAGCCTTACTCAGTTTGCGAAAGACACGGTGAGACGAAATGAGTTGAGATTAGTTGAGATAAGTTGAGTTGAGCTGAGTTGAGTTGAGTTGAGTTGAGATGAGATGAGATGAGATAGTAAACATTATTAAATTAGGAAAAAAAATGCGCTGTGTTATCATCGCCTTCTTCAACACACACCAAATACCTACATAGTTGCCCGTATGTATGTTCTCCGTTATGCTTTTATGGGCGTTCGTTCAACTCTCTTTATCTTTCTCTCTCTCTCTCTCTCTCTCTCTCTCTCTCTCTCTCTCTCTCTCTCTCTCTCTCTCTCTTATTTTCTCTCACTCCTCACATTTTCCCCATGTATTGTCTTTTATCTCCTTTCTTCTCCTCCTGTGTTCCTGTGTGTCACTCACTGTCCTCATCCCCCTACCCCCTTTCATCCCAGCTCCTGATCCCTTCCCCCACTTTAACGTTTCACCTCTCCCTCCCTAACTCTCCCTGTCTCTTCAAAACAAAATCTCCCTCACCCTCGTTTCAACTTGTTATTATGTTGTCCAATGAAGCCCTCGCAAAGATCAATGCTCCAAGCGACCGCCCCCC